>NW_020645971.1:6997152-7297152 GCF_003573695.1 Papaver somniferum | reverse complement strand
AGAGAACATTCAAAGTTGATCTTCACTATTCTAGAGATTTGTTATTATCATTCTATAACGAATCTCCTAGCTTGTAGATAACGGTGCTACGGAGTATAATTAAATTTAAGCTTTTCAAAGCTTTTTGGAGTCTTTCTGAGCTTTTTAGAGTTTCTGAAAGCTCTTTCAGGGCTCAATAGGGTTTTTAGGAAACATTCAAAGATCATCTTCATTATTGTAGGGAATTTTGTTAGTATCATTCTTTAAAAAGAATTAAGTTACTTTCAGTTGGCTTTAAAGAATCCCCTGGCTAGTAGATACTAGTGCTACGGAATACAATTAACTCAATGTTTTTCAGAGCTTTTTATAGTTTTTCAGAGCTCTTTAGATTTTTCAGAGCTCTTTAGATATTAGGGCTTTTTAGAGTTTTCAGGGTTTTTTAGAGTTTTCAAGGTTTTTAGAGAACATTCAAAGCTGATTTTCAATATTGTAGGGATTTGTAATTATCATTCTTTAACGAATCTCCTAGCTTGTAGATCCCAGTGCTTCGGAGTATAATTGAATTTAAGCTTTTCAAAGCTTTTTGGAGTCTTCCTGAGCTTTTTAGAGTTTCTCAGAGTTCTTTCAGGGCTCTTTAGTGTTTTTAGGGTTTTTAAGAAACATTCAAAGATAATCTTCATTATTGCTGGGAATTTTGTTGGTATCATTCTTTATAAAGTATTAAGTTACTTTCAGTTGGCTTTAACGAATCCCCTGGATAGTAGATACTAGTGCTACGAAATATAATTGACTTAAAGCTTTTTCAGAGCTCTTTAGATATTTTAGGGCTTTTCAGAGTTTTCAGGGTTTTTTAGAGTTTACAAGGCTTTTTAGAGAACATTCAAAGTTGAACTTCACTATTCTAGAGATTTGTTATTATCATTCTATAATGAATCTCCTAGCTTATAGATAACGGTGCTATGGAGTATAATTAAATTTAAGCTTTTCAAAGATTTTTGGAGTCTTCCTGAGCTTTTTAGAGTTTCTCAAAGCTCTTTCAGGGCTCAATAGGGTTTTTAGGAAACATTCAAAGATCATCTTCATTATTGTTTGGAATTTTGTTAGTATCATTCTTTAAAAAGAATTAAGTTACTTTCAGTTAGCTTTGAAGAATCCCCTGGCTAGTAGATACTAGTGCTACGGAATACAATTAACTCAAAGTTTTTTCAGAGCTTTTGTAGTTGCAGGAAATCCTACACTACACCCCTCATATGATTTCATTATTAATCAACTCATATTTAGGTTTACACTCTTAATTTTATTAATCAATCTTTGAATATTCTTACAAGAAAAGATAAAGAAATCAAGAATGATCTCTTCTCTAAACTTTCTCTCTCCTATTTACTTGTTTCTTACTCAAAAAAAATCTCTCTGTTTTCTTTACTACTTGAACAACTATTTATAGGGAAATACACAGTGGATGACAGCTAATTTTTCCTTTATTTTCGGGTATGATCTGCGACATTCTCGCAACCTTACAAATATTAATTTCGCAAGCTCTCTAATTTTCGCAGGAATATCACATCTTTCTTGTGATCGTAGCTGAAGTCATTTATTATATTCTTCCTGAAATTGTTCTGCGACGTTGTTGTAGTCTGTTGTTGATAATTTCGTTGAAATATTGTCGTTGCGAGATTCTGATCCTACATCTTGCCTCTTCACGTATCTTTTCTGCGAAGTAGAGAATGATGTGAGAAATGCCGCAGCTGTTCTCCTCTTCATATTCTGCATTTATCACACGTATTCTTTCTTCCATCTATTTCTCGACACGTCTTTTGTAACCGTTGCTTTTTAACCGCTTAGATCTTTCCGTATTAATTGTGTTTATTTTCTCGAGGAAAAATTCCCTCTATATATATTCCTTCTCACTCTCTTTTTCTTTCTTTTTATTTTCTTTGCAACTTCATCGTTCTTCTGCAAATTCCATTATTGCAACTTTTCTTCTTTCTTCTTCAATCTTTTTAAGTTCTTCTTCATCTTCATCCTATTTCTTATGCAGATCTTCATAGTTCGTAATTTGCTTCGAAACAATCTCCCTGCTACTGTTTTCCATGGATTCATCAAGGTTAGTTTTATTTTTTCTTCTTTATGAGTTTTGCAGAAATTGATCTTGTTTATTGCCTTATTTGTGTTGTTTATGTGATTTCCATACTCTTGTTATTTCATCAAAAGCGCCTCCAACAGTAGATTTACACTTCAGAACCCTAACATTCCCAAATCGCAGCATAAGGTTGTTGCGCATAAAAGAAAGTCTGCGAATGAGAAGGTAGTAAGAAACACTATCCTTTTCTAATAACAATATTGTTGCCTCTGTTTCTTATCTGGATTGTAATTCGCAGGGTGATAAAGATGTTAATAAACCTTTCAAGAAATCTAGCCACCTTAAAACTGTTCCAACTTCTGTTCCCTTCCACTTACTCATCTCTTCTAAATCTCCTGCGACATCTTCGCAAGATAAACCTTTATCTCCAATTCGCGAAAAAGCTGCCTCAGACTTCATTTCTTCAGTTGACCTTTCAATGATTGAAACCCCCCTTGTTGATCCTTCTGTGAATGAAACCTCTTCTCTTCCCATTGAGAATGTTTCTCAACCTTCTATCTCTATCAGTTCTCTACCTAAGTCTCTTCCTCTTTCGAAAGACACCGTGGAAGGGATAGATATTGCCTTCAAAGTTTTATCTGAAGTTCTGGATGATGTCAAGAAGTCTTTTATTGATCCTATCAAGTCTAATGTTTGCGAAATTCTGAGCAAGCATTTGGGTTCTGACAGAGCTGCTTCGCAGACAGCTTTGGAAAAAGCATGTAATGCTCTTCGTCTCGAAAATCAGAAGCTTCAGAATGTTTTGCTGGATCGTGACAATATTCGCAAGAAGAATGATGAATTGAGAGGTATGATTTTCTTATATGTGTATTTAATTTGCCTTTTTAATGGTTTTATCCCTCCCATATTTAATTATCCTTGAAATCCCTCTTTTGCATGTTAAGCTTTAAACCAGAAACGAATAATGGAGAGATATTAATTTGAATCTGCTGTTGAAGATGCCCGTGTTGATAAAGAAATCTTGATGGATCAATATAACCAATTAGATAACCTCTATTCATATTCTCTTGATCATATAAATAATCTTACCAATGAAAATACCCAATTAGTTCAAATACAAGATTTATTAAGTAATGAAGTATCTCGTCTTTCTTATTCTTTAACTAAAGCTAATTTAGGAATGGAAACTTTATCAGATGAGAATAAAACCTTATCTCAAGAGAAGCGAACTTATTTAAACAAGATGGCGATATCTTCTCAACAACTTAGTATTCTTCAAAAAATATGTGATGACCAAGAGCAATCTCTTCGCTCTTTGAGAAATGAACTTAAAGAAGTAACAGAGTCATCTATCGCTGAAAGAGATACACTCATTCAAGGTAGAATAGCTTTAAATGTAAAGGCGAATCAGCTTAAAGAACAATATTCCAAATTAGAAGAATCTTATTCTTCTCTTGCGAAGAAAAATGCCTTTCTTATTTCTAAAGAGAAAAATCTTCAGTTTCGACTTAAAGGTTTAGTTGGAGATAAATTTGATGACGCAATGGACCGTTGGGAGAATAGTTGTCTGTCCTTGATTCAACATCTTATTTTGCAAAAGGAAGGTAGTCATAATAGTTTGACTGCCATAATTATCTTTTCTTTGTCATATCTTTCTGAATTCTTCATCTTAATGAAATTTTGTATTCTATCTTTCGCAGAGTCTGAGAAGAATCTTGATTCTTCCATTTCTATTTTGGAGGCCAAATATGCCAAAATTAACAAAGAAAATGCATTGCTCGTCTCTGCCCTTACTGGTTCTCGCGACCGAGCAGAAAGAAGACTTGATTATCTTGCTTATTTTAAGGATATTCAAGATAGGAATCATCAGAGAGCACTTCTTCGTCAAGTTCATCTCCAGGCTGAAGTCCTTGTAAATGACATTTTATTGTCCAAATCTCTTCCTCCTACATCAATTGATCCTTTAGAAGTAGATGATGATGAAGTTCCTCATCCTGCTGATAGTGATTATGATTACGAAAGCGGTGCAGAGGATAATTTCTTGGAAGATGAAGAAGAGATTCCTTCTAAAGAAGCATCTGCTGGTGTTAATCAAAATGAGAAAGAAATTTATCCTGAAGAAGTAATTGCTGGCGATAATCAAGATGCTAGTCAAGGCGAAGATCAAAAACGAAATGAAGGAGAGGCTTGCGAGAATATTGGCGAAGAATTTCTGTTATCTCCTGCTACTGAAATTAATACTGAAGCTTGAGCTTCTTATTTAGCTTTGTCTTCTTGAGTTGTCTTATTTTTATCACTTTTGCGAGTTACATTTTTCAACCAACTTTGGAATCAACTTTTCCTTTTAATATTTTGTTGATGAGAAAGATAATGCTTCTTGTGTATTGATTCCCATACTTGCCTCTCATTATCTTTCTTGCAAAAAATAATCTGTTACGAATACTTATAAATATTTTGTTTTATCATGTGGTCTTATTTTGCCTTCCTAATTAAAGGTCTTATTATGCCACCTTTTTTCATTGCGACAAAATCGCAGGACGTCCTTGCACTTTCATGCAAAAACCCATTGATCTTTCCTTAACTTTTTCTTTTGTATTATGGCCTCTTCAGGAATGTTGCGAAAATATGACAGGCCTAAATATTCTTGCGAAAATAAAGCCCCATGAAATTGCCGTCTTGCGACGAAATCGCAGGACGTCTTCGCACCTTCATGCGAAAACCCATTGATCTCGTCTTATTCTTTTCTTTTGTATTATTGCCTCTTCAAGATTGTTGCACAAATATGACAAGCCTTAATATCCTTGCGAATAAAAATCCTCATGACATTTGCGTCTTAAGACACTTATCAGCTCCCTAATGGAGGGTGCCACCCTTATCTCCCCCCTGGTTTCCCCTTCAAGGAGGCGTACTTCTACCATACAAGGTTAGATCCTCCCATCTAGCCTTAACAACAACCAATTTTTTTTGCAGCCTCTTATCCCTTTTACCTATAGGGCTTATGGTTACGAGACTGCACCCTAAGTGGGGTTTTCTTCAGGCCGAGTGCAATATAAGCCAAGACTTGTCAAGAATGGAAAGTTACGCTTCAAACGTCCCTGGCACTCTTGACTCAACCGTGTACCTTGGCGCCTTGATCAGATCTGCACTCCTTGGGAGAGTCCTTATTACCTTAGTCTCCCAACCCAAGTCATATGCTTAAGCTGAGAATCCAAGGTGCCTCTCCCGGATGGGCTTTATTGACCCCAAATCTCCATGACTCAGGTTCCGGTGATGGTGTAGCCTTTCCCTGAGCCATGCAACAGGTACCCCCTAATATGACGTACTTTAGGTCTTACATTTGCCTCTTGCGAAATTTTATTCGCGAACTAGGGTGTAAGCCATAAAGGTTCGCCCCTTTCTTTTATGTCATTGTTCTGTGATTATCTCTGCGAAAATTTCGCACATCATGATCTTGTTTTGATATGAGTAATCTTGCAATTATTCTTTCAGAATCCATAACTTCTCAAAGTTTCTTACGGATAATATCTTTTTAAGTACAACCTGTTCCATGGTCAGTCTAATCTATGACCATTTGACCTAGCAAAAAAAAAAAAAACTAACCTATGACCAACATCTCTTCCTTCTGGATCCATTAATCTATAAGCTCCTGTTCCAACTATCTCCTTAATGATGTAAGGTCCATCCCATTTTTTCGCTAATTTTCCACCATTTTCTCGCTGATATATTGGTGTTTCTCGCAGAACTAAATCTCCTGGTTGAAATTCGCGTATTTTGACACGTTTATTATATTCTCGGGCTAATCTTCGCTGATAATTCTCCATATGTTGTAAAGCTTTTTCTCTTCTTTCTTCTAATTCATCAAGTTTATTTAAAATCAAGCCCGCACTAAGATTTTTCTCCCAAGCTTCTCTTTTTGTTGTCGGAATAACAACTTCTGTTGGTAACACCGCTTCAACTCCGTATGTTAAACAAAAAGGTGACATTCCAGTAGCTTCTCTTCTAGTTGTATTATAAGCCCATACTGCATTATGTACTTGTTCGCACCGTGCTCTGTGATGTCCTTCCAATTTCTTCTTTAATATATCTGCAATTGTTTTGTTTGTTGCTTCTACTTGCCCATCAGCTTGTGGATACAAAGGAGTAGACTTTCCACATTTTATCTTGAATGCATTAAGTAGCATTTCTATATTCTGTCTTTCAAATTGTTTCCCATTATGAGATACCAACTTTCCAGGAATTCCGAATCTGCAAATGATATTTTCGATTTTTTTTGCTAAGTCAAATATATTGATATAAAAAGATATTTACAAGATAGGTGAAGGAGAAAAGGGATCAGAGAAACCCCTAAAAAACTCCTAAAACCTATTTTAAACGATAATAAATTACATTTGGAAACTCAATAGAACTTAAAAAAACTGGTCGACCTTCAAAGTGAAAACCAACCCCGTCCTCTAATAAACAACCACGCTTTGCCATTGTATCAGCTGCAAAATTTGCCTCTCTAAAAGAATGCTCAAAACGAATTGAACCATATAAACCTTTAACTTCCATCCATCTTTGCCTAGCAAACCAAGGAACGTTATCTTCTTCTAAAGCCCTCAACACACTTGTAGAATCTGATCTAATAACAATGCACGTATAACCCCACTGAACTGCCCACTCCATACCCACAATAATACCATACAATTCAGCCAAATAATTAGAAGTAACTCCCAAACCAATACACATTGCACCTACCACTTCACAATTTGCATTCCTTGCAACAGCACCAGCTCCCGCCACCCCAGGATTACCTCTTGATGCGCCATCCGTGCACAAAAGCAATTCATTATCATTAGGAGGAAACCAAAAACACTCCTTGGGATCAATAAACTTCACCTTTCTATGCCGAACCCTAAAGAAATCTAGAATTCTCAAGTCATCCATAGAATTATGCATGTAACTCTTCATACGAACTGAATAATCTTGCATCAGACTAAAAACACGTTTTTGAAATAAAAACCAACAAGGTTTCTTCTCGTTTTTCGAATATGAATGTAAAGATATCTTTGTCGCGAATATGTTGTACTGCTTTCACTTCTTTCCATTTTGTAAAATAATCTGTTGCGACTATTAAGTATCTTCTTTTTCCAGATCCTGGTAAAAATGGCCCCACAATATCAAAGCCCCACTTTCCAAAAGGCCACACACTGGTTGAAGATGACAATGGTGCTCCAGGTGCATGTATTTTCTTTCCATGCCGCTGACAATCTTCGCAACGTCTTGATATTTGTTTTGCATCTTCATGCATGTATGGCCAGTAATAACCTTGCATTTTTGCCCTATGTGCCAAAGATCTTCCTCCACTATGATTGCCAGCATCTCCACTATGTAACATTTTTAGCACCTTTTCTCCTTCCTCTCGTGTCAAACATCTGAGTGATGGTCCATTAAAGGATTTTCGGTATAGCAACCCATCTCTTAATTCGTAATTCGTTGCACGGCTTTTTAACTTGCGTGTTTCCAATCTATTTCTTGGTGTTTCTCCTTTCGTAAAATATGCATGAAGTTCCATTCTCCAGTCTGCGATATAGTTCATTTGTTCTTCTTCTTCATTGTCTATTATCATCACATCCACGTCTTCTTCTTCTTTATTGATTGATGGTGTTAGAAGTGTTTGTATTTTTATGCATCTCGCAGTTGGATCTGTCATCACGCTTGAGATGAAAGCAAAAGCGTCTGCGAGTCTGTTATCCTTTCTTGAAATGTGCCTCCATTTATTTTTGGGATTTTCGCTGACAATTCTTCAACCAGCTTCTTGTATTTCTTCAAGAATGGTTCATTTGTAGTATACTCTCCCTTTATTTGGCGAATAATTAGCTGCGAATCACTAGTGATCCTGGCATTTTCTAGTTTCATTTCTATTGCGAATTTTAAGGCATGTATCACAGCTTCATATTATGTTTCATTATTAGTGGATGCAAATTCCAATCTAAATGAAAAAGCCATCTTTATTCCTTCTGGCAAAATTAAAACAATTCCAACTCCATTTCCTTCTCCATTTGATGATCCATCTACCAATATCTCTCATCTATTTGGTTATGTTAATAAATCTTTTGGATCTCCATGCTCTTCTTCTACATCTATCATTTCTTCTACTGCTTAATCTTCTTCTAAAGGAAATTCTGCCAAGAAATCTGCAACAACTTGTGATTTTGGTGAAGACAAAACTTCATATTTAATATCAAAGTGGCCTACTTGTGCATTCCATCTCTCCACTCTTTCTGATCTTTTAGAATTCTTCATCACTGATTCAATTGGTACTTTTGTTAATACCTTTATCTTGTGTGCTTGAAAGTATATGCGGAGCTTAAATGATGCATAAACTAATGCTAAGATTAACTTTTCAATCTTTGAGTAATTCTTCTCGGTAGTATTAAAAAATTTTCTAATGTAATAAATGAGTTTCTCCACTCCTGCGTCTACTCGAAATAACACAACACTTAATGCATCCGACGTCGTCGCAAGATAGATCAATATTTCTTCTCCTGATTCTGCTTTTGTAAAATAGTTGTCTTCATAAGATGTTCTTTGATCCCTTGAAAAGATTTTTCACATTCATCAGTCTATTTAAATTTCGCACCCTTCTTGAGTATATTGAAAAAATATTTGCATTTGTCTGATGATCGCGAAATGAATCTCCCCAGTGAAGCTAGAAGCCCATTCAACTTCTGTACATCTTTTATTGTTGTTGGTGTTGGCATGTCACGAACTGCTTGCCCTTTTTCTGGATCAACCTGTATTCCTTCCTTTGATACAATGTAGCCTAAAAATTTAATGTTATACTGCCGCATTTGTTCAAAAATCTCCCTCAAGTCTTGTACATTTTATTTAGCTTCTTTACTCTTTACTAACATGTCATCTATGTATACTTCTAATGTTTTGTTTATCCATTTTGCGAACACCTTCTCTACCATTCTTTGGAATGTCGCTCCCGCATTTCGCAAACCAATTGGCATTTTCGTGTAATAATATAAACCTTTAGGGGAAAAGAAAGCAGTATGTTCTTGATCTTCTTCAGCGAGAGGGATTTGGTTATACCCTTTGTACCCATCTAAAGATGATACCCTATCATTTCCCGCCGCGGATTCCACCATTTGAGGAATATCTGGTAACGGAAAACTATCTTTAGGAAAAGCTTTGTTTAAATCAGTGAAATCTATGCAAATCCCGATTCCTTTATTTTTCTTTGGGACAATGACCATATTCGCTATCCATTCTGGGTATTTAACTTCTCTTATGATTCCTGCATCAAGCATTTTCTGTAGTTCTTCTTCTTTATGGGAATGGTAAGTTGTTGCAATTTTTCTTATTCTCTATTTAAATGGTCTCACATTTTTGTTAATCTCCAACTTGTGGCATGCAATTGATGGATATATTCCCGGTATTAGAGGTTCTTCCATAGTCCCAACGTCTACTTGTTTAAATGGTCTCACATTTTTGTTAATCTCCAACTTGTGGCATTTTCTGTAGTTCTTCTTCCATGCTTCCTGCGAAAACATCTTTATATTCTCGCAAAAGGTTAACAGTTCTTTCTTCTTCTTCTACATCCATCTTGGTTCCAATTCTCAATATTAGAGGTTCTTCCATAGTCCCAACGTCTACTTCTTTTGTTGGTTCTGCGGCAGTGTAACTGGACTCGTATTCTCCCATTGGTGTTGGTTCTTTTATTGTTATCACATATACTCTAAATTCTTCTTCTTTCTTTGCTTCCTTTGCCAATTTTCTGCGAAATTGTTTTCTTTTTGCTTGTCCTTCATAATGCTTTACTTCAATTTGATGACATAATTTCGCATTATCAACATCTCCTCCGATTTCTCCTATTCTATTTGGTGTGGGGAATTTAATACATTGATGCAACGTTGATACTACAGCTTTTATCGCATGTATCCATGGTCTTCCTAGCAACATATTATATGGTGATTCCATATCCACCACGCATAGTGTTACATGTGTTTCGATCTCTCCTAGTGGAATTCGTACCACTATTTCTCCTTTAGGTTTTGTTGTGGATTTTCCAAAGCCATGAACAAAATATGTTGAATTGGACATTTCTTCATCTTTAAATCCCATTCCCCTGAATGCATGATAGAATATTATATCCACTGAACTTCCTGTACCGATTAAAGTTCTGTTCAGTATCCATTCTCACGTGGATTTTGTTGTTGTCTCCTTCTCTTTTCGCGTAATAGGCACTGTAATAACCAATGGAGATGTGTGGTTCAAATTTTGGTATTTCTGCCGCCATGAATGTGATTTTTTGTTTTTCCCAATCTTTCAAGGATGATGTATTTTCTACCGCCATAACCTTCCTTCCTTCAAAATTTCGTTTATGTATTCTTCCTTTGATGTTTTCATGGAATCCATTAACCATTGTTTTTGTTATCATATTACACTCCAATCTTTTTTTATCTTCATTGACTCTAATCATTTTCTTTTAACTGGTCCACTGATTTATTTAATCACTTTTTTGATTTGAACAATCTCAACAACAATCTTTAACTTTCGATTTTCAGCTTGTCCCTGTTTCTAGCGCCATTATGTAGTTGCAGGAATTCCTACACTACACCCCTCATATGATTTCACTAACATTCAGCTCATTTTAGATTAACAATCTTAATTTTATTGATGAATCTTTGAACAATCTTACAAGGAAAGATAAAGGAATCAAGAATAACCCTTGCTCTAGATTTTCTCTTTCTTATTTACTTGTTTCTCACCCAGAAAAAGATCTCTCTCTTTCCTCACAGTTGAACGACTATTTATAAGGAAATACATAGTGGATGACAGCTAATCTGTCCTTTATTTTCGGATATGGCTTGCGACATTCTCGCAACCTTACAAATGTTAATCTCGCAAACTCTCTAATTTTCGCAGAATCATCACATCTTTCTCATGATTTTAGCTGACGTCGTTTATTATATCGTTTCTGAAATTGTTCTGCGATGCTGTTGTGTTGTGTTGTTGATAATTTTGCTGAAATATTATTGCTGCGAGATTCTGATCCTACATAATGAAGATTATCTTTGAATGTTTTCTAAAAACCGTAAAGAGCCCTGAAAGAGCTCTGAGAAACTCTAAAAATATCAGGAAGACTCCAAAAAGCTTTGAAAAGCTTAAATTTAATTATACTCCATAGCACTAGGATCTACAAGCTAGGAGATTCATTAAAGAATGTTAATAATAAATCCCTACAATAGTGAAGATCAACTTTGAATGTTCTCTAAAAAGCCTTGAAAACTCTTCAAAACCCTGAAAACTCTAAAAAGCCCTAAAATATCAAAAGAGCTCTGAAAAATCTAAAGAGCTCTGAAAAATCTAAAGATCTCTGAAAAACTCTAAAAAGCTCTGAAAAACTTTAAGTTAATTATATTTCGTAGCACTAGTATCTACTAGCCATGGGATTCGTTAAAGCCAACTGAAAGTAACTTAATTCTTTATAAAGAATGATACTAACAAAATTCCCTACAATAATGAAGATTATCTTTGAATGTTTTCTAAAAACCCTAAAGAGCCCTGAAAGAATTTTTCATAATTTCTTGCAATACTGTTAATATTGAAGAAATGGCTAGAAGAAGAAATACATCCGAACAACCGACTACTATCAGAAGAAGCAAAAGAATTGCTGGAAGAGAAAGAAGTGAAATGGGAGAATCTACTAGAATGAGATATAATAGAGAAAATAAAATTCAACCGCCAATTCAACAAACACTAGTTCAAGAGAGGAATACAGATTATGATAGGGTGAGCATACACACTTGGCATTCAAATTCGGCAGAAGAAGTAGAAGAAGAGCAACAAAACAGAAATTATAGACAGGAAGAGAGAAATCAAGAAGCAGATGAAGGAATAATTCATGGAGATGAGGAAATTGGAGCGTTAGAAACGTTGAGACGAAGAATACATGAAGAAAGAAGAGCTGAGGCAGAAGAACGTGCAAATTTAACAAGGCAAAATCACGAATTAAGAATGGAGAATATAAGACTACAGAATAGAAGATCGAGAAGTATTACAAAATCGTATTCAAGATCGACTAGAAGAGAAATGAGGCGAAATTCACCCACAATCAATGCTGGAAACAATATTCAAGAAGAAATATCATATCCTAATGAAGAATATCGCGAAAATAGAGAAAGAGCTGATGATCGTTACGTTCCATAAAATGAAACTTTTGATGATGGGAAAAATGGTGGAAATCAAGAGAACGGACAACATCAGGGACGAAATGACCAAGATGGAAATCGAGAGGAAGGAAGAAGAATTTTACATGTGAGAGAAACTCAAAGAAATCATAGACAATTGAAGAAGAAATTGAAAGACATTATGCTGAACAAGCACGTTTAATCTGCAAACGTGAAAGATTGAGAGCGGAAATGGAAGAACAAGAGCTTCAGGAGACAATTCGCCAGAACAATCATGACAATCGAGAAAGAAGACATACACAAAACCGGAATAACGGTAATCTCAATGAGGAGTATGATAGAGTAAAGAGGATGGCTGAAAGACAGCGAATTGAATTGATAAGAAATGAACAAAATCATGGAGGGGAAAATTAAAAGCATCATCATATGCGAATTCAAGATAGAGATGAGGAAGAGAATCGCAGAAGAAGACGAGATGAGGATAGTGAAGAAGAAATGCAAAATTTCGCGAGAGAAGATAGACATGAACGCAGAAGAAGAGAGGCGAAATTAAAGAGACCAATGGATTAAGATTCAGGTGTAAATAAACAAATCTTGAAAGAATTAGAAGAAATGAGAGGAATGCTAAATAATAGAGGAGAAGTAGGTATAAGACAATTGGATGAAGCAATAGAAGAAGCTGCGAAAACTCCATCTACAAGGGAAGTACAATTAGGAGGAATATCACCGAAATGCAATTTGCCCGCATTAACCAGCATTTTTGATGGAACAACTTGTGCAATTCAACACATTAAAGCCTATGTGAGGTGCATGTTACAATGGGAAAATCATGATGCCGTATTGTGCAAATATTTCGCATCCAGCTTAATAGGAGAGGCATTAAAATGGTTTGAAGGTCTACCAAAGAACACAATAACCTCCTTCAATCATTTGCAGACTACATTCTTGGGGGCATATATAAGTAATAATTCCTCGCGACCTGGTATAGAAGATGTGTTTGGATTAAAACAAAGGATTGGTGAAAGTTTGAAACACCTGACTAAAAGATGGAGAACTATGTGTAGCGAAATGGCTGGCCGTGTAGATGAGAGATATCTTATATTATCATTTATCAATGCTATGTTTGCAACAAACCTATTGTATGTCCAAATTTTCAGAGTCAAGAATACGATCACAATGACTGAATTGCGAGAACTTCAAGAAGAATACATTGCTCTAGAGGAAAGGCAAAATGAAATGGATATCATATCCAGTTGCGAACACCAGCTCACAAACAGCGAATGCAAGCTTATTACCCAAGCTAATAAACACAGTGGCGAATACTTCGCAAGTACAACAAGAGAAGGTGACAAGTAACAATCAACAGAAACTGGTAGCTATGGGAAGCCGAGATCAAGAAGAGTATGAAAGAGAAAGAAATTTCTACAATCGTGGAGGAAATAACAAGATTCAAAGACTCGATCAACCGCAAAAACTTATGGAGGTCAAAGACAAAACTATAATAGAGGACAAGGAGGTCACAAGGTAGTATGGGAAGAAATCAAGATGCCACCTCTAAATGCAAGTGTGGAGAAGATATGGGAAGCTATAATCTTGATGGAGAAAACACCATGGAACATGGGAACGGAACCACCTCCAAACCACAGAAGTCATGAGTTTTGTTCTTATCATCATTTTCATGGACATACCACAAATGATTGCAGAAATGTAAAAAGAATTATTTTGAGAATGATAGATCAAGGAAAACTAAACGACTTTCTGGTAGGGCATCCACAATCTCAACCACTGCCACCACCACCAGAACATCACAAAGTGAATACGATGAAAAAGAAAGAAACATTCTTCATAGAAGTTGGTGCAAAAGCAAAAAATCTATTTGTCACTCTATCGTACATTCATATAAGACAATTGAAGATTTTCATGATAATGTTTTGAGTAGAGTGTTCGCAAGAGATAATGATGGAAGAGAAATTATGAATATTGCGAAAATCTCGCCACTAGAGGAATGGCAGAAACAGATCATTTCTTTTACCGCAGAAGAAATTCCCGAAGGAGAAGAGGTGCATGACAATCCATTGGTAGTAAAATTAGAAATTAATCCAAAACCGAAAGAAGATGAGGATGATGAAGCTGAAGATTCATGGGCAATCAATAGAATTCTAATCGATACTGGAAGCTCTGTGAACATCTTATTTTATCATACTTATAAAACCATGGGTGGAAGAGATGATGATCTTATACCATCAACATATAAGATATATGGTTTTAATGGTACTGCTAACAAGCCTAAAGGGGAGGTTACTATGCGAATTCCATTGAAGGGAATATCTTCTGAAATCTTATTCTGTGTCGTTGATGTAGAATCACCCTACAATGCGTTAATTGGTCGACCTTGGCTACATGGGATTCTAGGTGTAGCTTCAACTTTCCACCAGTGCATCAAATTCCCTCACCCCAGTGGTGTAGGAATCATAAAGGGAGATTGGGTTGAAGGAAAGAGGTGTTACGAAACTGAGATAGAATCTTGCGAAGGAAGAGCAAACAAGAAGGAAAATGGCGACACAAAATCAAAGATCACAAAGAAGTGAGAGGTTGATGGTGGATACAATCGAAAGGAAAGGAGAAGAGATGTTGCGAAATAATGCTAGCTCAGAATAAAAATATGAACATACCACTACTAAGGAAGCAGTAGCAGAAAATAATAAAGAAGCAGAGGATGACAAAGGTAATAAAAACAAGAAATGTATGAATGATTAAGTTGTTGCGATACTCTCGCAATAAGTAAAATTCTCAAAAATACATTTGATTGAATGGCAAAATTGAGATTGCGAAATTCAGATACAATATGATTTGCGAGACTCTCGCAGAGATAATGAATTTTACAGAAAAATCAGAGAAAATGACAAAAGAGAAAGAGGCGAACCTTTATGGCGTACACCCTAGTTCGCGAATACAATTTCGCAAGAGGCAAATGTAAGACCTAAAGTACGTCATATAAGGGGGTACCTATTGCATGACTCAGGGAAAGGCTACACCGCCACCGGAACCTGAGTCATGGAGATTTGGGGTCAATGAAGCCCATCCGGGAGAGGCACCTTGGATTCTCAGCTTAAGCATATGACTTAGGTTGGGCGACTAAGGTAATAAGGACTCTCCCAAGGAGTGCAGATCTGATCAAGGCGCCGAGGTACACGGTTGAGTCAAGAGTGCCAGAGACGTTTGAAGCGTACTTTGCCATTCTTGACAAGTCTTGGCTTATACTGCACTCGGCCTGAAGAAAACCCCACTTAGGGTGCAGTCTCGTAACCATAAGCCCTATAGGTAAAAGGGATAAGAGGCTGCGAAAACAACTGGTTGTTGTTAAGACTGGATGGGAGGAGCTAACCTTGTATGGTAGAAGTACGCCTCCTTGAAGGGGCAACCAGGGGGAGATAAGGGCGGCACCCTCCATTAGGGAGCTGATAAGTGTCTTAAGACGCAAATGTCATGAGGCTTTTTATTCGCAAGGATATTAAGGCTTGTCATATTTGTGCAACAATCCTGAAGAGGCAATAATACAAAAGAAAAGGATAAGACGAGATCAATGGGTTTTCGCATGAAAGTGCGAAGACGTCCTGCGATTTCGTCGCAAGACGGCAATGTCATGGGGCTTCATTTTCCGCAAGAATATTTAGGCCTGTCATATTGTCGCAACATTCCTGAAGAGGCCATAATACAAAAGAAAAAGTTAAGGCAAGATCAATGGGTTTTTGCATGAAAGTGCAAGGACGTCCTGCGATTTTGTCGCAATGACAAGAGGTGGCATAATAAGACCTTTAATTAGGAAGGCAAAATAAGACCACACAGGAATGAGATTTTGAAAAAAAAAAATTCACTTCGCATAAGATTGCGAAGTTATACAATAAGAATTTTTATGAAATCTCTCATTTGGATTCAAATAACAGAGGCAAGTATGGGAATGTATGAAATTAGAAAATGTTATTTGTCTCCATATGATAGATTTACTCAAAGATTCAAGAATTAATGATTATATTGATTAACTGTATTGCAAAGAAGAATTGTTTTAATTAATGCAGGTCAAAATGAAAGAAACACAAATATACAGAAAGAAGAAATAAATGTACAAGTATTACAAAGAATCAAAGAAAGAAATAAAGACTACTTCTTAGTTAATCCTTCATTATCTTCATCAGACTTGTTCCTTCTTCGTCTGCGTCAGAATCTTCATCACCATCAGAACTTCCATCACTATCAGATTCTTCATCGTCAGCTTCGCTATCAGAGATAATCAAACTGGGAGTATTCTGTGGGATTTCTTCCAAAGACAAGGATAATCAGAATGTGGGATATTATGATCGTCACAAACCATTTGGATAGTTTGATTGCGAAAATGCATAGCATCATTCTTAAAATTCGCAACAGTGATCTTGATTTGATTCTTTAATCTAGAATACTTGTCGTTGCGAGAAGAAAGATTCTTTGCGAGTTCCTCCTTTTCAGCTTCAAGTTCTTCAATCTTTTCACGATATCTATTTTCAGAATCTGCGAGCAAAAAACAATCAATTATTAACTTGATGAGAATTCATAAGAAGCAAAAGATTAGTAAAGAAGAGCAGTTAGTAACCTTCTCTGTCAGAAATCATATCTCTAATCAAGGTGTATGCTCAACTTGGAGACTAACATTTACACCTAATCTTTTCTAGCATCATCTAAATTTTCGCAGCCCAAACAAATTCATCCTCACTACTTATAAGAAGACGAGAACGAATTTGATTTTCCCTTTCGCAGAGTTCGATATTCTTGCGGTTAGCTTCATCTCGTTCAAGTTGAACTTCAAGAAGCCTCTTGGAATTTCGCCAAAGCCTTGGCACCTTGATCAGAGATGCGATCCTTATCATCTATGAGACCGCTAATTTTGGTTCTTAACTCATTGGTTTTCTCTTTAGAATCAAGAAGGAGACGCTTAAATCGGTTGGCTAAGCCTAAACTAGATCTATGATCAATTTCTAAGAGGCGAAATTTAGATCTAAGCTCATTTAGAGAAAGAGATGAAATTCTATCATTTGAGAAGCTATTTAAGGAATTGTTAAGACGTCAAGAAGGGTATCATTATCCAAGGCATTAGGAAATGAACGAAGAAGGGTAGCTTCATCAGAAAGACCATAAATGTCTGCAAAAAGGATCATTTAAATAAGATAAAACAACAGGATGAATGAATAAAGGGAAAAGAGAAAAGTAACATACCGTAAAGCTGATTATTAGCTTGCTGAAGACTAGAATTTTGTTCTTATACGAAGAAGAATCAATTTCTAATTGTCTATTTTTCTCGCGAAGACCTTTAACTTCAGCTTCCAATTCTTCATTCTTTTTGCGAAATTGAAGATTCCTTTTCAAGATTTTCGCGTCTTCTCTCTAGATCTGAGGCAACAGCAAAAGAAGCTTTTCCAGCCTGCGAAAAAATATAAAAATATTATATAGAAAGAAATTTTGAGTTATAACAATGAAGAAGTAAAAGGATAAAAGTATACCAGACTATTGAGAGAATGCAAGAAGTCGGGAGTCACTGATCTAGAAACTCCACGAAGAGAGCTATCACCATCCAGTAAAGGGACATCGCAAAGGGTAGCGAGAGCTTTGCAGGTATTTGCGAATTGGCTATCTCCCATTCCTTGTAGAGAATCAGAAAAGAGGCCAGAGAGCTTAGCCATAGAAGATTCAGGTGGAGAATCTTCACTTGCAGCAAGATCATCGTTGTCCTCATCACCCTTGTCACTTTCGAATTTTCGTGAGGAGGAATATTTGAAGGAGAAGAAGAACGAACTTTCCTTTTCTTTGGAGGAGGACCAGTTGATTTTTCCCTGCGAAGAGCACCTTTACCTTTATCACCAATCTTCGCAACATCGCAGATTCTTCTACTTCAGCAATAATCTTCACACACAGATAGAAATAAGAAATGGAAGCATGGAAGTAACATATACTGTTTAAAATCATAAGAGAAAATTGAAGAATTTAAAATCATAAGAGAAAATTTCTTACCTCATCTGTGTATGAAAGAAGAGCTAACAGAGTACTAGATTTCCCAGTCCTATTATAACTATCTTTCAGTTTTTGGATCTGCGGAATGTCGCAAGAGTTAGCGAACAGAATAATAAAATCAATAAAGAAATATAAAGTGAGTTAAATGGGAAGAAACATACCTCTTTCTCCTTCTCGGTCCAAGAGAAAACCCAAGGTTGATAAGCAACGAGATTCGCAGGAAGAACATTTGACCCAGCAATGCAGGGTCCTTTTAGCATTAGAGGAAAAACACACCATTTATCATCTTTGGATTGGAGAGGAGTTGTATTCTTACCAGAATGCCAGTCAATATCTTGCATGAGAATTTTGGCTTCGTCAATGTTATCTTTCCTTTTTAAGCGAATACCCCAACGAGTATTCTCTTTCTTCATGGAGATAAGTTCATAGTTCTCAAAGAAATTCGCTACTGTGTATTTCTCAGCAACTATTCCTAGGTTTGCGAATTTAGGATCCCTAAGTTCTTTGGAGTACAGAGATCCTCTACCAGCACCACGATTAGCGAACTCTAGCATTAGACGGATGCAGTCCCCACTCAGTTGGAAGATAGCTCGCGAAAATCCCGAGTGAGCGAGACTTTCATAAAATAAAGGAAGATCTGGGTTATAAAGAGGAATAGGGAGACCTGCGAGAATCTGACCTAGCGAAATTATGATTGATTGATCATCACAATACTGATCATAAAAAAGTTTAACAGAAAGAATTGATTTGGCATTTTCACCAGAAATGGTGGAGAGTGTGAAACCTTATCAGCAAGATCTTTTTGAACATCTTGTAAATTCTTCTCATATCTATGACCACTTGGAGCCATGTTTGAATATAGAGTATGGGAATGAAGAAAAAGTAAGAAGATTGAAGGAGGAAAAAATTACAGCAGCAGAACTTGCAGAAGAATAACAGAGTTGCGGAGATGAGAGAATAAAAATAGAAGAGAAAGCAAAAAGAAAAGTGGAAAGAAGAGTAAGAAGAGTATATAAAGGATATTTTTTTTACTCGAAGAAATAAAAACCATTAAGACGAAGAGACGTGAGCGGTTACAGAAGACGTGTCAAGAAACAAATGGAAGAAAGAATACGTGTGATAAATGCGGAATATGAAAAGATGAACAGCTGCGGCATTTCTCACATCATTCTCTACTTTGCAGAGAAGATATGAGAAGAGGCAAGATGTAGGATCAGAATCTCGCAATGACAATGTTTCAGCAAAATTATCAATGACACAGCACAACAGCGTCGCAGAACAATTTCAGAAATGATAAAATAAATGACGTCAGCTAAGATCACGAGAAAGATATGATAGTCCTGCGAAAATTAGACAGTTTGCGAAATTAACATTTTTAAGGTTGCGAGAATGTCGCAGACCATACCCGAAAATAAAGGACAGATTAGTTGTCATCCACTATGTATTTCCTTATATATAGTCATTCGAGTTGTAAAGAGAGGGAGAGATCTTTTTTGAGTAAGAAACAAGTAAATAGGAGAGAGAAAGTCTAGAGCAGAGATCATTCTTGATTTCTTTATCTTTTCTTGTAAGAACATTCAAAGATTGATCAATAAAATTAAGAGTGTAAACCTAAAAATGAGTTGATTAATAATGAAATCATATGAGGGGTGTAGTGTAGGATTTCCTGCAATTACACATATTACACTCCAATCTTTTGTCATCTTCATTAATTCTGTTCATCTTTCTTTTAACTGATTCACTGATTTATTTAATCACTTTCTTGATTTGAATATTCTCAACAACAATCTTCAACTTTCGATCTTCAAGGTCCCTGTTTCTAGCTCCATTATGTAGTTGCAGGAAATCCTACACTACACCCCTCTTATGATTTCATTATTAATCAACTCATTTTTTAGGTTTACACTCTTAATTTTATTGATCAATCTTTGAATATTCTTACAAGAAAAGATAAAGAAATCAAGAATGATCTCTGCTCTAAACTTTCTCTCTCCTATTTACTTGTTTCTTACTCAAAAAAGATCTCTCTCTTTTCTTTACAACTTGAACGACTATTTATAGGGAAATACATAGTGGATGACAGCTAATCTGTCCTTTATTTTCGTGTATGATCTGCGACTTTCTCGCAACCTTACAAATATTAATTTTGCAAGCTCTCTAATTTTCGCAGGACTATCACATCTTTCTCGTGATTGTAGCTGACATCATTTATTATATTCTTCCTAAAATTGTTCTGTGACGCTGTTGTATTGTGTTGTTGATAATTTTGCTGAAATATTATCGTTGCGAGATTCTGATCCTACATCTTTTTATAGTTTTTCAGAGCTCTTTAGATTTTTCAGAGCTCTTTAGATATTTTAGGGCTTTTTAGAGTTTTCAGGGTTTTTTAGAGTTTTCAAGGATTTTTAGAGAACATTCAAAGTTGATTTTCACTATCGTAGGGATTTGTAATTATCATTCTTTAACGAATCTCCTAGCTTGTAGATCCCAGTGCTTCGGAGTATAATTGAATTTAATCTTTTCAAATCTTTTTGGAGTCTTCCTGAGCTTTTTAGAGTTTCTCAGAGCTCTTTCAGGGCTCTTTAGTGTTTTTAGGGTTTTCAGGAAACATTCAAAGATAATCTTCATTATTGCAGGGAATTTTGTTAGTATCATTCTTTATAAAGAATTAAGTTACTTTCAGTTGGCTTTAACAAATTCCCTGGCTAGTAGATATTAGTGCTACGAAATATAATTAACTTAAAGCTTTTTCAGAACTCTTTAGATATTTTAGGGCTTTTTCAGAGTTTTCAAGGTTTTTTAGAGTTTACAAGGCTTTTTAGAGAACACTCAAAGTTGATCTTCACTATTGTAGAGATTTGTTATTATCATTCTATAACGAATCTCCTAGCTTGTAGATCACGGTGCTGCGGAGTATAATTAAATTTAAGCTTTTCAAAGCGTTTTGGAGTCTTCCTGAGCTTTTTAGAGTTTCTCAAAGCTCTTACAGGGCTCAATAGGGTTTTTAGGAAACATTCAAAGATCATCTTCATTGTAGTAGGGAATTTTGTTAGTGTCATTCTTTATAAAGAATTAAGTTACTTTCAGTTGGCTTTAAAAAATCCCCTGGCTAGTAGATACTAGTGCTACGAAATACAATTAACTCAAAGTTATTTCAGAGCTTTTTATAGTTTTTCAGAGCTCTTTAGATTTTTCAGAGCTTTTTAGATATTTTAGGGCTTTTTAGAGTTTTCAAGGCTTTTTAGGGAACATTCAAAGTTGATTTTCACTATTGTAGGGATTTGTAATTATCATTCTTAACAAATCTCCTAGCTTGTAGATCCCACTGCTACGGAGTATAATAAAATTAAGCTTTTCAAAGCTTTTTGGAGTCTTCCTGAGCTTTTTAGAGTTTCTCAGAGTTCTTTCAGGGCTCTTTAGTGTATTTAGGGATTTTAGGAAACATTCACAGATAATCTTCCTTATTATAGGGAATTTTGTTAGTATCATTTTTTATAAAGAATTAAGTTACTTTCAGTTGGCTTTAATGAATCCCCTCGCTTGTAAATCGTAGTGCTACAAAATGTAATTAACTTAGAGTTTTTTAGAGTTTTTCAGAGCTCTTTAGATTTTTCAGAGCTCTTTAGATATTTTAGGGATTTTTAGAGTTTTCAGTTTTTTTTAGAGTTTTCAAGGATTTATAGAGAACATTCAAAGTTAATCTTCACTATTGTAGGGATTTATTATTATCATTCTTTAACAAACCTCCTAGCTTCTAGATCCCAGTGTTACAGAGTATAATAAAATTTAAGCTTTTCAAAGCTTTTTGGAGTCTTCCTGAGTTTTTTAGAGTTTCTCAGAGCTCTTTCAGGGCTCTTTAAAGTTTTTAGGGTTTTTAGGAAACATTCAAAGATAATCTTCATAATTGTAGGTTATTTTGTTAGTATCATTCTTTATAAAGAATTAATTACTTTCCGTTGGCTTTAATTGTAGATACTAGTGCAACGAAATGTAATTAACTTAGAGCTTTTTAGAGTTTTTCAGAGCTCTTTAGATGTTTTAAGGCTTTTTAGAGTTTTCAGGGTTTTTTAGAGTTTTTAAGGCTTTTTTGAGAACATTCAAAATTGATCTTCACTATTGTAGGGCGTTGTTATACATTCTTTAACGAATCTCCTAGCTTGTAGATCCCAGTGCTACGGAGTATAGTTAAATTTTATGCTTTTCAAAGCCTTTTGGAGTCTTCCTGAGCTTTTTAGAGTTTCTCAGAGCTCTTTAGTGTTTTTAGTGTTTTTAGGGTTTTTAGGAAACATTCACAGATAATCTTCCTTAGTGTAGGGAATTATGTTAGTATCATTTTTTATAAAGAATTAAGTAACTTTCAGTTGGCTTTAACGAATCCCCTGGCTAGCAGATACTAGTGCAACGAAATGTAAATAACTTTGAGCTTTTTAGATTTTTCAGAACTCTTTAGATATTTTAGGACTTTTTAAAGTTTTAGGTTTTTTTAGAGTTTTCAAAGCTTTTTAGAGAACATTCAAAGTTGATCTTCACTATTGTAGGGATCTATTATTATCATTCTTAACAAATCTCCTAGCTTGTAGATCCCACTGCTACGGAGTATAATAAAATTAATCTTTTCAAATCTTTTTGAAGTCTTCCTGAGCCTTTTACAGTTTCTCAGAGCTCTTTCAGGGCTCTTTAGGGTTTTTAGGGTTTTTAAGAGACATTCGAAGATAATCTTCATTATTGCAGGGAATTTTATTAGTATCAATCTTTATAAAGAATTAAGTTACTCTCAGTTGGCTTTAACGAATCCCCTGGCTAGTAGATACTAGTGCAACGAAATGTAAATAACTTAGAGCTTTTTAGAGTTTTCATAGCTCTTTAGATGTTTTAGGGCTTTTTAGAGTTTTCAGGGTTTTTTAGAGTTTTTAAGGCTTTTTTGAGAACATTCAAAATTGATCTTCATTATTGTAGGGCGTTGTTATTATCATTATTTAACGAATCTCCTAGCTTGTAGATCCCTGTGCTACGGAGTATAATTAAATTTTATGCTTTTCAAAGCCTTTTGGAGTCTTCTTGAGCTTTTTAGAGTTTCTCAGAGCTCTTTAGTGTTTTTAGGGTTTTTAGGAAACATTCACAGACAATCTTCATTATTGCAGGGAATTTTGTTAGTATCATTCTTTATAAAGAATTAAGTTACTTTCAGTTGGCTTTAACGAATCCCCTGGCTAGTAGATACTAGTGCAACGAAATGTAATTAACTTTGAGCTTTTTAGATTTTTCAGAGCTCTTTAGATATTTTAGGTCTTCTTAGAGTTTTTAGGTTTTTTTAGAGTTTTCAAGGCTTTTTAGAGACATTCAAAGTTGATCTTCACTATTGTAGGGATCTGTTATTATCATTCCTAACAAATCTCCTAGCTTGTAGATCCTAGTGCTACGGAGTATAATAAAATTTAAGCTTTTCAAAGCTTTTTGGAGTCTTCCTGAGCTCTTTAGAGCTTCTCAGAGCTCTTTCAGGGCTCTTTATTGTTTTTAAGGTTTTTAGGAAACATTCGAAGATAATCTTCATTATTGCAGGGAATTTTATTTGTATCAATCTTTATAAAGAATTAAGTTACTTTCAGTTGGCTTTAACGAATCCCCTGGCTAGTAGATACTAGTGCAACGAAATGTAAATAACTTAGAGCTTTTTAGAGTTTTTAGAGCTCTTTAGATGTTTTAGGGCTTTTTAGAGTTTTTAGGGATTTTTAGAGTTTTCAACGCTTTTTTGAGAACATTCAAAATTGATTTTCATTATTGTAGGGAGTTGTTATTATCATTCTTTAACGAATCTCCTAGCTTGTAGATCCCAGTGCTACGGAGTATAATTAAATTTTATGCTTTTCATAGCCTTTTGGAGTCTTCCTGAGCTTTTTAGAGTTTCTCAGAGCTCTTTAGTGTTTTTAGGGTTTTTGGGAAACATTCATAGATAATCTTCATTATTGCAGGGAATTTTGTTAGTATCATTCTTTATAAAGAATGAAGTTACTTTCAGTTGGATTTAACGAATCCCCTGGCTAGTAGATACTAGTGCAACGAAATGTAATTAACTTAGAGCTTTTTAGAGTTTTTCATAGCTCTTTAGATGTTTTAGGGCTTTTTAGAGTTTTCAGGGTTTTTTAGAGTTTTCAACGCTTTTTTGAGAACATTCAAAATTGATTTTCATTATTGTTGGGTGTTGTTATTATCATTCTTTAACGAATATCCTAGCTTGTAGATCCCAGTGCTACGGAGTATAATTAAATTTTATGCTTTTCATAGCCTTTTGGAGTCTTCCTGAGCTTTTTAGAGTTTCTCAGAGCTCTTTAGTGTTTTTAGGGTTTTTGGGAAACATTCACAGATAATCTTCATTATTGCAAGGAATTTTGTTAGTATCATTCTTTATAAAGAATTAAGTTACTTTCAAGTGGCCTTAACGAATCCCCTCGCTTGTAGATCGTAGTGCTACAAAATGTAAATAACTTAGAGTTTTTTTTAGAGTTTTTCAGAGCTCTTTAGATTTTTCAGAGCTCTTTAGATATTTTAGGGATTTTTAGAGTTTTCAGTTTTTTTTAGAGTTTTCAACGCTTTTTAAAGAACATTCAAAGTTGATCTTCACTATTGTAGGGATCTGTTATTATCATTCTTAACAAATCTCCTAGCTTGTAGATCCCACTGCTACGGAGTATAATAAAATTAAGCTTTTCAAAGCTTTTTGGAGTCTTCCTGAGCTTTTTAGAGTTTCTCAGAGTTCTTTCAGGGCTCTTTAGTGTATTTAGGGATTTTAGGAAACATTCACAGATAATCTTCCTTATTATAGGGAATTTTGTTAGTATCATTTTTTATAAAGAATTAAGTTACTTTCAGTTGGCTTTAATGAATCCCCTCGCTTGTAAATCGTAGTGCTACAAAATGTAATTAACTTAGAGTTTTTTAGAGTTTTTCAGAGCTCTTTAGATTTTTCAGAGCTCTTTAGATATTTTAGGGATTTTTAGAGTTTTCAGTTTTTTTTAGAGTTTTCAAGGATTTATAGAGAACATTCAAAGTTAATCTTCACTATTGTAGGGATTTATTATTATCATTCTTTAACAAACCTCCTAGCTTCTAGATCCCAGTGTTACAGAGTATAATAAAATTTAAGCTTTTCAAAGCTTTTTGGAGTCTTCCTGAGTTTTTTAGAGTTTCTCAGAGCTCTTTCAGGGCTCTTTAAAGTTTTTAGGGTTTTTAGGAAACATTCAAAGATAATCTTCATAATTGTAGGTTATTTTGTTAGTATCATTCTTTATAAAGAATTAATTACTTTCCGTTGGCTTTAATTGTAGATACTAGTGCAACGAAATGTAATTAACTTAGAGCTTTTTAGAGTTTTTCAGAGCTCTTTAGATGTTTTAAGGCTTTTTAGAGTTTTCAGGGTTTTTTAGAGTTTTTAAGGCTTTTTTGAGAACATTCAAAATTGATCTTCACTATTGTAGGGCGTTGTTATACATTCTTTAACGAATCTCCTAGCTTGTAGATCCCAGTGCTACGGAGTATAGTTAAATTTTATGCTTTTCAAAGCCTTTTGGAGTCTTCCTGAGCTTTTTAGAGTTTCTCAGAGCTCTTTAGTGTTTTTAGTGTTTTTAGGGTTTTTAGGAAACATTCACAGATAATCTTCCTTAGTGTAGGGAATTATGTTAGTATCATTTTTTATAAAGAATTAAGTAACTTTCAGTTGGCTTTAACGAATCCCCTGGCTAGCAGATACTAGTGCAACGAAATGTAAATAACTTTGAGCTTTTTAGATTTTTCAGAACTCTTTAGATATTTTAGGACTTTTTAAAGTTTTAGGTTTTTTTAGAGTTTTCAACGCTTTTTAGAGAACATTCAAAGTTGATCTTCACTATTGTAGGGATCTATTATTATCATTCTTAACAAATCTCCTAGTTTGTAGATCCCACTGCTACGGAGTATAATAAAATTAATCTTTTCAAAGCTTTTTGAAGTCTTCCTGAGCCTTTTACAGTTTCTCAGAGCTCTTTCAGGGCTCTTTAGGGTTTTTAGGGTTTTTAAGAGACATTCGAAGATAATCTTCATTATTGCAGGGAATTTTATTAGTATCAATCTTTATAAAGAATTAAGTTACTCTCAGTTGGCTTTAACGAATCCCCTGGCTAGTAGATACTAGTGCAACGAAATGTAAATAACTTAGAGCTTTTTAGAGTTTTCATAGCTCTTTAGATGTTTTAGGGCTTTTTAGAGTTTTCAGGGTTTTTTAGAGTTTTTAAGGCTTTTTTGAGAACATTCAAAATTGATCTTCATTATTGTAGGGCGTTGTTATTATCATTATTTAACGAATCTCCTAGCTTGTAGATCCCTGTGCTACGGAGTATAATTAAATTTTATGCTTTTCAAAGCCTTTTGGAGTCTTCTTGAGCTTTTTAGAGTTTCTCAGAGCTCTTTAGTGTTTTTAGGGTTTTTAGGAAACATTCACAGACAATCTTCATTATTGCAGGGAATTTTGTTAGTATCATTCTTTATAAAGAATTAAGTTACTTTCAGTTGGCTTTAACGAATCCCCTGGCTAGTAGATACTAGTGCAACGAAATGTAATTAACTTTGAGCTTTTTAGATTTTTCAGAGCTCTTTAGATATTTTAGGTCTTCTTAGAGTTTTTAGGTTTTTTTAGAGTTTTCAAGGCTTTTTAGAGACATTCAAAGTTGATCTTCACTATTGTAGGGATCTGTTATTATCATTCTTAACAAATCTTCTATCTTGTAGATCCCAATGCTACGGAGTATAGTAAAATTTAAGCTTTTCAAAGCTTTTTGGAGATTTCCTAATCTTTTTAGAGTTTCTAATAGCTCTTTCAGGTCTCTTTGGTGTTTTTAGGGTTTTTAGGAAACATTCGAAGATAATCTTCATTATTGCAGAGAATTTCATTAGTATCAATCTTTATAAAGAATTAAGTTACATTCAGTTGGCTTTAACGAATCCCCTGGCTAGTAGATACTAGTGCAACGAAATGTAATTAACTTTGAGCTTTTTAGATTTTACAGGGCTCTTTAGATATTTTAGGGCCTTTTAGAGTTTTCAGTTTTTTTTAGAGTTTTGAAGGCTTTTTAGAGAACATTCAAAGTTCATCTTCACTATTGTAGGGATCTGTTATTATCATTCTTAAAAAATCTCCTAGCTTGTAGATCCCAGTGTTACAGAGTATAATAAAATTTAAGCTTTTCAAAGCTTTTTGGAGTCTTGCTGAGCTTTTTAGAGTTTCTCATAGCTCTTTCAGGGCTCTTTAGTTTTTTTATGGTTTTTAGGAAACATTTGAAGATAATATTCATTATTGCAGAGAATTTCATTAGTATCAATCTTTATAAAGAATTAAGTTACGTTCAGTTGGCTTTAACGAATCCCCTGGCTAGTAGATACTAGTGCAACGAAATGTAAATAACTTAGAGCTTTTTAGAGTTTTCAGAGCTCTTTAGATGTTTTAGGGCCTTTTAGAGTTTTCAGGATTTTTTTAGAGTTTTCAAGGCTTTTTTGAGAACATTCAAAATTGATCTTCACTATTGTAGGGCGTTGTTATTATTATTCTTTAACGAATCTCGTAGCTTGCAGATCCCAATTCTACGGAGTATAATTATATTTAAGCTTTTCAAAGCTTTTTGGAGTCTTCTTGAGCTTTTTAGAGTTTCTCAGAGCTCTTTCAGACCTCTTTAGTGTTTTTAGAGTTTTTAGGAAACATTCACAGATAATATTCATTATTGCAGGGAATTTTGTTAGTATCATTCTTTATAAAGAATTAAGTTACTCTCAGTTGGCTTTAACGGATCCCCTAACCGGTACTTCACCCTACTCCCTCGTCTACGTTGTAGATGTCATCCTTCTAACCGAGATCAGGATTCCTTCAGCAATGATTGCAATGGCTAGCAGAGTGTAATAGGATAAAACTGAAGTATCAAATGCAAGAGTCGCTGACCTAGATGTGCTTGAATCAAGGCGGTCCAAGGTCGAGAAATAGGTATATGCATACAGACGAAGGGTTTCCAAGGCATACGACAAAATGGTAAAACCATAACTTTTCAAGTATGAGATTTAGTATTGAAAATTTCAAAGCATATTCAGCAAGACATGTCGGTTCTGAAATTCGCACCTAAATGGGAAGGTCCCTACATGGTCATCAAAACAGCACCTAGTGGCTACTAAAAAATCCTTGCAGTAAAAGGAGTTGTTGAAGGAACTATAATCAATGGCAAGTTGCTCAAAGTATATTTTTAGAGCATAGCTCGGTTGAACTCACCAAGCGTTGGTATGTCAAGTTTGGTTGCCATATTTTAATATCAAAACTCATCTAAAGTCGCTTGATTAAATACTAGAGTCGACTTCGTTTAGGCTTTACTAGAAAGTCTAGGAATGTTGAGACGTAAAAGTATTACTCTGAAGACCTAAAGAATGAGAAGAAGTAACGACTACAACGGCGACAACATCCTTCCACTTGAGGTTAATAATATTGACTTGAACTTGTTTCATTCCTAACGTATCTTTCAAGTCGTGCTATATTGAAAACATAACATGCGAAGCTTGTATACAAATAATACTCTAGTAGATAGATATGATCATAACAGTATGGTCATAGTATTAAGGAATTATATTACGAAGTATACTTATCTTTTGAATTTCGTAGATATGACATCGACATAATCTTGTATATAGTTTTTATGATTATGTGTATGGGTTAATGGTGAAGATTTCATCCTAGGAAACAATGTTTTACATTCGTCTAAAGGAAGTATGTTCATGAACTTGTTTCATGAATCGAAAAGGAAATTAATAAGTTTATTGGTCTGGCTATTCATTGCACATTCTTTGGATGACCAATATGTGTGAGTTGGTACAACCGATCTTAACTCAGGTTATGCATCTTGGTCTAATCGATCACAATACCTACTTATGATTTGGTATGACCGGTCCTGGTAATTGGTGTAACATATCCTAAGTACTCACCATGAAATGGTATGATCAATCTTTGTAATTGGTGTGACCGATTCTGGTAGTTGGTGTGACCGATCATAAGTGGTTGTGTGACTAATCCTTGTAATTGGTATGACCGATCCTAGTGACTGGTGTGACCGATCACAAGTAGGTACCATGTTTAGGTAGAACCTATCCTAGTGATTAGTATAACCGGTATCACCTATCCCCTTAGCTGATCTCACGCACAACTAAGAGTTGCTACGACCCAAAGTCGAAGACTTGATTAAAAAATCTGTCTCACACAGAAAAGTCTATTGAATAGATAAATCTGTCTCCCACAGTATTACCTACGAGTTTTTGTTCCGTCTTTTGATAAATCAAGGTGAACATGAACCAATTGATACACCAGACTTATATTTCCGAAGAACATCCTAGTAATATCAATCACCTCACAATAATCTTAACCGTATGGAAGTGAAACAAGATATTTGGAATCTCAAAGAATGAGACGAAGACCTTTGTGATTACTCTTTTTCTAACCTATCGGAGATTAAATCTCGAGAAAATCTTGGAGAACATAGTACTCAATACGATAAAACAAAGTAAGATCAGAACACACAACTACAGAGAAAATAGTTGGGTCTGATTCAGAATCCCAATGAAGTCTTTAAGTCGTTAACCTATAATGGTTTTAGGAAAAACCTAGGTTAAAGGAGAATCGACTCTGTTTGCAACTAGTATCACATAGGAGGTGTAGGTATTAGGTTTCCCAGTTGCTAGAGTTCTCCCTTATATAGTCTTCAAATCAGGGTTTGCAATCAATGCTACCTGGGTAACAAAGCATTCAATATTCAGCGTTACATGAAAACCTGATTAGAGTCAAGATAATATCTTTCAACCGTTAGATTGTCTTAGCTTGTTACACACAAATGAAATGTGCCTTCATTTAGATATGGGTAACCGTACCTAAACGCGTACACTTGGTTGGCTCAACAATAGTTAACCGAAGTTAGCCAGGCGAACACTTTCATTTCAACCTTGTTCATCTTAATCACAACTAGTTCAAATGACTCAAATGAAACTAGTTATAGAGTTGTTCAATTGTTTATATTCTCGAAAAGGAATATCAACACCAAATAAATTAGTGAAATCCACATGGATGTGGGAAAATATGACATATTTTTGCTGTCATGTTGGATTTCTATTTTTTCATGTACTTCTGCTCCCAAAGAGAGAAATAGAAACTAAGCAAGGGGAAATATTGAGATGTCACAAAAAATGTCAATAGAAGGTTCAACATTTTAAGCTGGATATCAAAAGAAATAACTTATTACATCAATGGAAGGACAATCATGATAATTGGAAATGTTGTTTCAGAATATTTACAACTCAAGATGCTAACAAAGATTACATATATTTAGCAAGTATTTTTGGGTCCCGAAGAACCATAGAAACCTTTGATGATGAAGAAGAATACTAATTATATACAGAGATGGAAGACTCTTAAACTTAAAGCACAAAAAAATTTAAAGTGTAAAATCTGAAGATGAAAGAGAAGAAAGTACCTGGCAGGACAAATTTAGTTTCCCGATTAAAAATAAATTAGATTGAAATAATCTAGTCTCAGACATGCCCTCCTCCTCGAATTTGAAGTGAATTTGGCTTTACAAAGAAGCGAAAACTGACTATCCCTGGCTTATAATTATAAGATGATAGAGCTTTGTGACACCACCATCAAGTCTCTTAGGAATGACAACTTCTAGTAGTTTAGAAGCATCGAAAGGGAATAAAGAAGGAGACAGTTCGGGTTTACTCACATCCCATCAAAACCGGTCTGGTGGTGGTGGTAAGAGACCGATTATTGATTCTTCATTCTCTTTCGAAAAACTCAGTTTACCTAACCATAATTCCAAAGCATGTAATTTCAGCATGTTGGATTTATTCATATGCACCGGTGAGTTAATTGGTTGGATCGCAAACGGGAATGTCGATGGTGTCGATGAAGCCGATGAGACGCTGAGTGTTTAGTCAAATAATTGTGTGAAATTGTGAGATACCTAAAAGAGACTATATATTCAAGAAACTTAGAATAATAAGACTGGAATATATTCATCACTAACTTGTATGTTCAACCAAAAGAAGTAAGACCATAAGAACTAATGACACTTAACACAATCTGGTGTGATTCGAACATGCAACCATCTGACATGGAGTCAGACGCACTACCATCGAGCCACAGATTCATACTCGTGCACATAAATCATGGGTTAGTTTAAACAGTGAGGGATTCCCAGAAGGTCCAGCCATGGGATCGACATAACTTAGTTGGTTATATGGCTTCTGGTTACGTAGAATACACATCTACTACGTATAAAACTGAGATACTGAAACTCTGCGAACGATAAAATTGATGTACTGATTTGCAACTCAGGATCCTTGGTTAGAGTTCAGATTTCGGGAAGAATTTTTTGTGAAAGTAAAGTAACAAATGCACATGTGCATCAACATGTTTTACCTTTAGATGGTGAAGTGAAAAAAAAAAGCCTTACCCTTCACAGTTAGTAAAACATAAAATCTCTATTCCAACCACTGTCACTATTTTCTCGGTAACAAAATTTTAGGGAAAGGTGAATCCAAAATTGATCATAAGTGGCAAAAACATGCACATAATTTACTGCCTCATCAATTTTCCAATAGTATCATACTAAACGGGGCTACTAATGCAATTGTAGCTCAATTTAACTCTATATTTCTTATGTGATGTCTAAGTGTAATGAAAGAGAGCTTTCTTGGGTTACTTGTACAGAGTGGAGGCTGTATTTAAGCTCTACTCAACACTAATGGATATCCTTTAAAGGCTCCTCCAGATATTCTGCTAATTCAGTAACATAAAGAGAGTTTAAAATAGAAATCTAGATGAATGCCAACAAAAAATGAAACTGAAGGACCTTTTGATTTTCTCTTCAAAAACTATAATCAAGAGAGTGATTACTAAAGAGGTACCTCGGATTTCGTCAAGGGAGTTGTATCTTTGAAAATTTTGCAGGAAAAACTCTGATTGGAAAACAGTTCACGAGAATATTAAGAACAGAACAAAGGCATAAAGGGAAAACCCAATATGGCACCTTCTGACCCAGCGGAGAACCCATGGTGATTTGACTTCACCTGGAAAAAAATTCTGCAAGAAAAAACTGCAATCACCTTTATCATTTCTTTTGGTATTCAATTTTGAGAACTCTCCAATAAAGTCGGGCTAACGTTTATTGATTAAAGAGAAAAAAATATAACTACAAAAATGATGTTTATAGTTTCATTAATTTTCTTTTTGAAAAGAATTGTAGCATGGTACTACTTACAGTAAAAACCCATATCGAGAAACTAAAAATGATATGAATCGGTAAGAAAATGGTGGAAATAACCCTTAAATAGACATGAACATATTTACCTAGGATTAGTTTCATAACTGCTGCTATCTGTAATCAAGTTGTTTCGGTGCGATGAAAGTCGTTTTGGTGCTTTTCAATTTGAACACGTTTCTCTGAATACGACGTCAAAAGAAAAACTCAAGTATTATTCGGACATGGAAGACTACGTCTTTCATTCCCTTTCATTCCAATAGTTTATTAGCATCCTAGCTGCTGCTACTTCCTGCAAGAATGTTTCAGGAAAAAAAAAAGGCATCAAACAAACTATAAGTCGTTATTCATAAAAACTTGCTGCGAATGAAAAGAAAATCAAAATATTAAATTTATGTTTGAGAGTCGATATTCACTGGAGCTAGTACGAAAGGAATATGAGAGTAACCATAGAATCTTAGAGATACACCCTTCCTATGTTAGTTATAAGCTAATTCAGGAATCAACTTCATGTAGTGCAAGTGAAAAAATGGTTAATCTAGAAAATACAAATTTACTTTATTTCCTATAACAAACTCTAAAAATTGCCAGGCATATGCGGCATCTGTTAAATTGGAAATTGTTAAATTAACATTAACAAATCATGTTTATTTGAGTTAACATCATTACCTCAAAAATGCTTTAGTGATATTCAAAACAGATGGAAGGTTTCCAAAAAAAAAAACCCATAGCAGCTCTTTTATCCAATTTAATGGGAAATTTACAAAAACGCACCCATCCCCGAAACCAACTCAGGATTCCACAGTATCCAATCCAGCAAAATTATGCAAGGGATGGAATAAGTTGGCTGCATCCAGATGGTAACCTGGAACCAACCTTTCCCAACACTTGCATAGCCCTGCAGGACACAAAGTCCAACATCTGTGCTCCCTGTCCGCCCCTAGCACAGACAATGTAGCCTACACAAATCAAAGACCACACATAAAAAATAAAATAAAATAACATTCGTAATGCAAATTAACAAAGCGCATATTGGGGTATAAACCTTTATTGTGGATATGCTTCCCTACACCAAGTAGACCGAAGTAGTTACCGAAGATAAACTTAGACCTTTAATTTGGTTAAAAATTTATTACCTTTGCTTATTGTAATCTATAAACGTCCGTGCACCAACTTGGATCAGTCGAACAACTGTTGTAAAATAGTCCACTGCATGAGTTTCACATACTAAAATTGCATAGATTAAAAACCAACCATCCATGTACCAAATTGCATAAATTAAATTTAGAACTGAAACACCCTTAACATTTTCACATGAGACAAAGCAAAAGTCTACTAACCTTAAAATGCTCACCTTCCGGGAACTACTATAAAACTTGTGTATGTACTGGTGATTGCTTGTCCTAATGTTTATTTGGAACAGAGACGAAGTAATACATACACCTGTACATACACATGAGAGAAAGCAAAAATAAAAACACCCATAAGCTAGCATTGTATGGGTATTGGAGTGCTTGGTGGATCTTGTCTTAATGTAATTCGTAAACAACTGTGCGAATTGAATGTCCTATGTCATTGACAGCAATCAAGGAGAACTTAATTACGGTTACAATTATCTCTAGAGACGACCCTAACTTTTTTTCAAATACAAAACTTAAATCAGTACCACATCACGACACAACCTATAATAAAGAGATAACTGGCTACAGTTTTGTGGAATTAGTGTGTCCGTGGTTGAAATAAGATATTTTTGTCTTGGTGGAAATTGCATTAATAAACACCGATTAGCTCAATCTAATAATGGGACTACCAAATAAATATTTTGACAACTGAGGTCATCCCCGAGTAACGGCAAAAGTAACTATTAATATATATTTTCCAACATCCCTTGCCTCGCCACTAAGAGTGTCTTTTTAACCTCAGGCAACATGTTGTGCAGTACCAACTGCTGTTCACTATGCAGTTCTCATCCTTACATGGATGATAATTGGCTACTGTTTACGTACATATATGGTTAGTGTATGTACATCTAATCTATGCTGCTTTTGAGGTAACTCAGTTACATATTTTTTTCTACCAAGAGTTAGATGGTTAGAAATTTTTGTTTCTTTTTTCAATTTTTAATCTGAATGAGGATAAGAGATATTTTTCTTCATTCCTAACAGTAGGAAATGGCAATTTAATGATGCTAGCAACTTCAATTGACATATTCATTGCACCTGCTTAGATATATGAATAGAAGTTCCCCATCTACAACTGTTATATGTTGGCGTTCTTAAGCTTTTCTAAAAAAATGAATTTATATCAATCAATAGAAACAAAGCAGAAAGCAAATATACAAATATCAATGGCTGACTTAAAATCGGTAAAAACGCTAAGGGGGCATCAATTAATGACCTACAATGGAAAAGGGAAATACAGAATGATATCCAAAAAACATAATTGGTATACTCAAAATCCAAGAAATAAATAAAAATAACATGAGAAATTATAAGTTTACCTGTGATTTTATCTGCCTTGCATAGACAACAACTTGAGATAAATACAACAGTGGTGTATATACAATCTAAGGAATATGGGATATTTTGACTTTGGGTCCCATAAAATGGTATACCTTTGCATTTGGAGCCTAACTTTGTCCAGCTTTGAGTTTGGGTCCCGATCAAAGGTTGACTATTCTTGACCATCCAACAATCAGTTAAATATGGGTTATTTTAACGAAAATATTACTTTTTATTTATTTACTAACTCTACCAAGTTATCCAAGACAGTGAAATGACTAACGAAAACGTTTTATTTTTGTTAAAATATCTCATATTTAACTGATTGTTGGATGGTCAAGAATAGTCAATCTTTGACCGGGACCCAAACTCAAAGCTGGACAAAGTTAGGCTCCAAATGCAAAGGTATACCATTTTATGGGACCCAAAGTCAAAATGTCCCAAGGAATATTCGTGATGAATCACATGACCTATGCATGGTTACCACTATCTTCAAGCTTAGGCAAATTTTAATTTATGGATTGGAATTTTCTGGTTGTTGCATGGTTACCTATGCATGGTCTTACTATGTCTTGCGTTTTTGTAATGATGTTGTAATGTGCCCCGTATTTCCGTCTTAATCCTACCTTCTCAACATTTTCAAAGAGTGATGTCAAGCATTCTTTTTACTAAAACAATGAGAAAACATATAAGAGGACTACCTGATCAAAATAAATAAAAAAATTAAAATCACCGAAAAAGAATGGACAATCAAATGCTAAGAACTGAAATGATAGAGATGAGATAAGGAGAAATCATTACAAATTATCAAAACTTTAGAAATGCAAATTGAATAAATCAAAGAGAGAATAAATTACCACGAAAAACGAATCAAATCTGATGAAACACCCATTCTTCAAATCAGTTTCTCTTCACCTACAAAATGAAAACAGAAATAAATCAGTAACCAATATATTATAAAGAGAATTCAACCAAACACCAACCCCTGATTTGTTCCAAACAAAGTCCGAATAACATATAATCTCACTTTGAAATTATTAAACATCAAAGACCTTACTATATGGGTATAACTGATTTATTCTCAAGAGATATGACTAATCAATACTAATAAAAATTCCACAAACTAAAAGGTAGAACACCTTTATAGCAATTGTGATGATTGAGAAAAGTACAAAATGTTGATTCAGTGAAGACCATCAGAAGTTAGTGCGTATCCATTAGCAAGACCTAACTTCAGAAGAAGACTATCTCCATTAAAGTACACCACTTTATCTTCTTCACTTATCAGGTAGAAATTGAAGGAACACACTCTTTTCAAACCCATGTGTATACTTCTCCATTCACAACACGTCCAATAGAACTGATGTTACCTACTTGTACACAATCATAATATACACAATCAATTCCAAGTGTTATATGATACTAAAAGACGATCGATGTGCCTATCTAGCTGTACCCCTGACAAAATATGCTTCATCTGGAAGAATAAAAGCCTATGGAATTTCCTACAATATAATCGATAATGCAACAAAAATTAACACAAATTATAATACCATTGTTAGCAAGTACCCCACCACAAACGAGAATAGGCAGCAGTAATAACAGGACATCTTCACATGTAACTCTAAACAGTGGTAGCAATTACCCCATGTTTTCAAGAAGTATAATGGCTATGTCCCACACAGTATCCTGCTACCTACACTCCTTTGGTAGACTTATAGAGCATTCACCACCACAATTAACCTACAAATTAAAAGTACACCTCATAATATAGTTCTGAACAATGTTTGTCTTCTCAAAAAGACCCAATGACAAAGATGCACGACGTTTTCTTCATTATCCTATACTTAACGCAATTGTTCACAATTGAGCCTTACGATGAAGTCGTTCCATGCATCCTCATGTAAAATCAAGTAATAACAGAACATTAGTGACAACAAATCCTATTACAACCTGGCTTAATAAACCTAGTGGTATCAAGGCAGAGAAAAAGAAGTAGCTCAACATCCACTAAGCTGAAAATAGCTCAGTCAGCAAAGAAGAACAACCAACATATTATGTGAGAATTTTATTTGAAGTCGACCATGAAATACCATCTCCAGCTTAAGATTTAGAGAAAGTAAAAACATTTTATTATTGAAAGTTTAAAATATAACCAAAAGGGATTGCTATCTTGCTCTATGATGTTAAATATGCATGTTATGCAGATTTCACAACCCCTATGTTCTTTGTTTTTTTAATTAGCAAGCCTGGATAGAGAGCCTATTTCCAACTTTTGCAAGCAATCACTGAAAGGTTCAACAGATACTTAAAAATAAAAATTAACTCTCGAAGAATTTGATAAAAACACATGATTTCACATAACCTTGTTGGAAACGGTCAATTCAGGAAAACATTGTCTCGATATAAAGATTTATAATACCAACAACTATAGAGAACTAAAGAGTAAAGACTACATTGCAAGCATTCAAGATTCTTTAACTGTGTACTAAAAACTACATCGCAAACATTCAGGATTCTTTAACAGGTAGTTCTTAAGTGATAATGTAGAAGATGAACATGCAATAGATATTGCTTTGAAAAAAATTAGCATTGTTTTAAACAAAATCATCACTTACTTGTTGGAGTGCCAGGAAATTCGATGATGTAGGAGTGCAGAACTATTTATGATGCCTTGATTTTAGTTAGGCTCTCACGCTGCAAAAGAATCTCAATGGGAAGAGCAAAGCATTACTGCTACTAAACCATTTCAGCAATTCATGGTGAAGATGCTACTAAACCATTTCAGGAAACTGTGGTGAAGATGCACGTGATGCTTACCTGCACAAAGCACTAAGATAAGGTTAAATATGCTACTGCCTTAGTTAGTTTCAATCACTTTAAAAACAAATAAAAAGTCCACTTGAGAGATTATCTTTGCGAATATAGTTAAGTGGAAGCCCGCATTAAATTAAAATTGATTGCGGGAATTCATAACTGTAAAACATAGAGAGGCCCACATAAAAAAAAAATCTAAAAATACATCACTACTGCACTGATACAAACTTTATGTTTTACTTCCAAAATTGAATTGCCAAGAAATAACGAAACCCAAAAGTTATAATTGTTGGATTCTGTGCATCACAAACTTTGAAACTCAAGTAAATAAGAGTCTAATTTAGTGTCCAGTTAAATTGCAATTGGAAGAAGATCAAAGCAAAAGTAACTTCAATTCAAAGCAGAATATCAAATTATATTTTGATGTCAAATCACACAATAACCTTCAAGAGGTTACTTACACATATTTAGTAAGAAGATCATAACATTCACCGATTAAATAAATTTCTCAATTAAAAGAACAATTGACCAAGCATAATTAGGTCATGATAAAAAGAAAGAAAACGTGCGAAAACATCAAACAGGAGATAAAGATTAAGAGAGCAAACCCTAGAATTTGTGTTTACTAAACGTGACTCCATCTTTCTTCTCATATTTTTTCTTCAGATCTCTTATCTTCAAAAGAGAATATCAAATACACCTGTTTTACTTTTCCTCTCAGTTTAGACTGCCGTTGCTTTTCTTCGTTCTGTCCGCCACTGCCTCCCTCGCTAACCAAACTTGGAAAGGAAAAATCAAAACTCAGAGTTTAATAAGGGCTTAAGTGTGGCCCTGATTTCGTGAATTTGGGAATTTGATCATAACACAACCTATCATTGCCAATTCAAGGTTTCACTATTTGGACTTGCATCCATATAGCGTTCACAACTAGTGCATACCAAAATAGAAGGAATAAAACAAATGAAAATCCACTTCTACTGAAATGAGTAAATTGAAGTTTAACACATCTCAAAAAAAAAAAATATCAAAGGAAAATTTGGAAAGAAATTGGTATCTCAAAACTACTGAAAGGAAATAAAATCTCAGTCTTGGTAACAAGTACCGGTGTCTCTCAGTGCACTCCTTATTACAAAAATAAGGTGATGGTCAGGATTCGCCAAAGAGGGTCATCTCGCGGTCCCTATCATCCGGAACGAGCTTTGACTTGGACGGCTGGGAATGATAACAAAACTGCTGCGAGGAAGGAGTCATACTTCCTCAATTAACCGCAACCCCTAGCTCGAGAAACCCACGACTAAATCACTTATTCACCCTGTCACCTGAAAGTGGAAATCAACACAAAGTCAGATCCTTGTAAAATAGCAAGTTTATTCTTAAATCATCAATTTAACTATTGAATGCAAAAGCCTTGTGAAAGTCATGTAAGGTTAAACATACCCACCACGAAACATCATTATAAAAAGAATTCATAAATACAGAACATTTTGTTACTAAGATGACTTCTTTGAGACCACACATATCATAAGACTATCGCCCATCGTGACACACAAGTTATTTACATTACACTTTTGTCCCTGATCTCGGGGAAGGTTAACTAAACAAACATAACCACCACTGCCCACCGTGACTCGCATGCTATTCGATAGATAGATACAGCCCTGATTTCGGCAACAAGACAAAACCAATCCAATGCCTACCGTGACCCAAAAACTATCTTTCATATAGATGTGCCCCTGATCTCGGCGACCAACAAATACTGAACACAAACAAGTTGCACCACCAACACATATCCCAACAATAAATCTGCCATAACTCAAATAAGCACTGAAAAGTACACTCAACTGACCCTGGTAAAACCTATGTTACGCTTACCTGATCATTATGAAAATCTTACTGGGAACTCATACAAACATATGTTACAGTAGGTAAAAAAAGAGCTGAAAAACCATGTGAGGAGAGGAGAGAGAAAAACCATCTTTCTCTGGCGATTTTGAGTTTTTTTTTGTTTTTCTTTCACGTTTTTTGATTTTTTTGTTCAGCTTTGTTTGATTCAAGATGAATTTAACTTCAGTTACATATCCAAATCTTGTCAAACCTATTTCTTTTGCTGATACGGTGAAGGGAAGGAAAACCCTAAACCCTACCACAATTGATTTATCAACGTTACCAAACCCTACTCTCAAAGAGGGAGAGTCGGCTCTGGAAATACCTACAGATCTGTTTCAAGAGGGATACAAGCGCTTTCAACACAGTCTCATTGCGAGACTTGATTTTACAGGCCTGAAGTTCAATGAGGTTAAACAAACCCTAATGGAGCAATGAAAGTTTTCTTCCATTCAATGCTGTTTTATTCCGATGAGTAAAGGTTTTTTCATTGTTAGGTTAACAACTGAAGCGGACAAGGAGATGATCCGTGGATCAAAATGGATGGTAAACCAACAGTAGTTACGGATGATTGACTGGTATCCGGGTTTCAATCCAGAGAAACAACGAACGTCCCATGCTGCTACATGGGTAAGATTTCCGGGTCTTCACATGGAGCTGTGGACTGAGAGATCTATGTTGACGATAGGGAAAGCTCTCGGAACACCTATTGTGTTAGATCAAAGAACTCTTGATCTTGAGTATGGCAATTTTGTGGTTGTGGTTGTCGATATAGATTTCGCCAAACATATTCCAGAACGTATTCATCTTTCAGCTGGAGGGAGGAAGTTCTGGCAGTACATTGATATACAACACTATCCAAAATTTTGTTCCATATGTAACATTATTGGGCATGAGGATGATGAGTGCAAAAGGAAGCTTGCGAAGTCGCATCCTTCCGTGGAATCTGAGAAACAGCTGGTACGTACAGAGAAACCTGCAAAACAAGTTTGGAAAGAGGTGAAACATAGAAATTCAGGTAAACAAAATATTGAATCAAATTATAATGATGATGAAACAACTATTGTTGTGCTGAATGATGAGGAGAGTGCTGCTTTGAAGACAACCAAACAACTGGAAGATGCCTTAGAAAAAGTTGAAGATGATTTACGCAAGGCATCTGAGGATTGGAAAGCTAAGCAGGCTGCGTTAGAGTATGATTCTTCTAAGAAATCCACTAAACCGGCTAAGCAAACAACTTCTGCTAAGCAACCAACTAATTCTGGAGTAGTTTTATCTCCTAACAAATTTAGTGTGCTCGAGAATGAGCAAGGTTTAAATGAGAATGTTGATGATGTTGAAAGTGATTCAAGTTCAGATGAAGATTTTTCAGTTGCACAGGCAGCCTCGGGGGTTAAAGGTAAGAAGTGGGATGAGCTGCCATCGGACAGGGAGACAGGGATAGCAAAAGGGCGATCAGAAGGAAGTTCTCGTAAGCCTGGGAGTTCTATTGCTGCGCATAATACTTTACTGCAACAGCATAACAATAGGGCGAATACAAGACATGAAACTGCACGTGAAGATCACAATGGAAATATTGGGCTTTTACATAAGCCCAATAACAATCAAAGCACGGACAGTGGTGCTGAGCCTGTGGAAAGTGCTTCTATTCGCTTAACCACGGAGGAGCATGAAGTTTTTTGTTCAATAACAAAATTTGATATTCAACAAAAGTTTTTGAAGGATTTATTTTTCCGAAAGGATTATTTCAAGGAAATAAAAGCTCAATCCAAAAGAATGAAGACTCCAAATGCGAAAAATAAGAACAAAGAAAGAGGTGGAGGAACTTGATGATAATCCTAGTTTCCTTCTTTTTTTTAGTTATTTGTGTTTAGGAGCTTATTTTGTTAGCTATTTTGATGTTATTTTTAATCCCCTTTGGTTTATGGGGGAGGGGAGGACTTGAGCCTCCCTTTTTGTAATTTTTGCTTAATAAACCATTTTGACCTAGCAAAAAAAAAAGAAATCTGGCGACTTCCTTAGGGTTTTGTGCGTTTTTTCAAAATTTTCTTCAACTTTGATTGATCTTTGGTTAATGATGGCTGAAGACCAAGTCTTACTTCTTACGAATGGTACCAAAAATCCCTCCTTTGCTGAGAAAGTGAAAGTGAGACAGACTTTGCAGCCCACGGCTGTAGATGTGAAGAGTTTACCTAATCCCACGTTACTTAATGTAGAACCATCTTTGGTAATCCCTGCTGAATTTTATCAAGAAGGATGCAAGCCTTTTGAGTTCAGTTTTATTGCGAGATTAAACTTCACGGGTTTGAAGTTTGTGGAAGTGAAAAATAGCTTAGTTACTCAATGGCAATTAAACCCTAATTCTGTGAGGTTTATGGCAATGAGTAAGGGTTTCTTTGTGGTTATGTTGAGTGATGAACAAACCAAATCTAGAATCCGTAACAAGAAGTGGTATGTTAACCAACAAGAACTAAGATTGATGGATTGGTATCCTGGCTTCGATCCTGAACGTCAGAATACTTCCCATGCAAACATATGGGTTCATCTACCAGGGCTTCATGCTGAATCATGGACAGAAAAATCGTTGCTTTCAATCTGTAAAGCAGTTGGTAATACGATAGTGGTTGATCAAAAAACCCTAAATATGGAATTTGGGACCTTTGCTTCGGTTCTTGTGGATGTTGATTTTGCAAAACATGTTCCAGACAGGATTCTTCTTACTGCTGGTGGTAGAACTTTCTGACAATATGTGGATATCCCTAAATACCCAAAATTCTGTTTGCACTGTTGCATCATTAGTCACACTGATAACGAGTGTAAATGAAAATCAAAGGAAGATGATTTATCAAAGGAGAATGAGGCTACTCAGGAATGGCAGACAACTAAAGGTAAAAAACATTCACGCAATCGTAAGAAGAAAAATGATCAGGAAGGTACTAGTGGTGTTGTTAAGACAGCTGAGAACGCTGAGAACAATTTAAACGATGGTATGGGAGTCTTTGAGACAGGTAATGTTGGGGAGAATGTTGTTGGTGTGGAGGAAACCAAACATCTTAAAGATGAAATAGCTGCTTTTGAAGCTCAACTTCGCGCTGTGACTGAAGCTGTTGAGACAACTAAACAGGCATTGGCTGCGAAACGAGCATTAGCTAACAGGTTGTTAGTGTCTGAAACTACAACTGCAGCTAAGTCAGGAAGTAGTGGTGAATTGGCAAGAACTAACCACTCTAGTACTGATAGGGACAATGCTAGTTCTTCGTCTGCTCCTCTTGAAATTTTAGGTGAACAAGTTCATCAGCAAGACACGGTGGTTGATAACATTGAGGATACCCCTATCTGTAATGCTATAAGTGACTCTTCCATTGTGATTTCGCCAAATAAATTCGATGTTTTGAATGCTGAGTTGGGTTTTGACAACCCGTTGAAACAACCAAGTCAGGAGGAAGATATGTCTGATGAAGAGTTAACACCAGAAAAAGCAGTTTCGGGTGTTAAGGGTTCTAAGTGGGATGAGATACCAGTGGAGAAAATTGATCCTAAACATCCAAGGAAACCTGGACGTGTTCGGATGTCTAGTTCACAACAAAGTAATTCGCAGCTAAGTAGAACTTCAGAATCCAAATCTGATTCTGATACTGAAGTTAATGAATTAGGTATCCGTGTTAGCAAAGGATTTTCTCCAATCATTGAAAAACGGGTTCCTGGTAAGAATCCGAAGATAATTAATAAGCCAAAAAAGACTGTTTCTTAACGCGTGTGCTCTATTGGAATATCAATGGGGTGGCGAAGATGGAGGCGGGTTTGAAGCTTTGTGAGTTAGTTAATGTGTATAAGCCAGTTATTCTTTACATTGCTGAACCGAAGATCTCTTATTCTGAGAGTGTGATGTCGAGGCTTAATTTAGTAGGTTTTGTTAAAAAAAGCAATTCATAATTCCTCTTCAAATACTATAGGTAATCTATGGGTTATTTGGAATGAGAATATTGAAGAGCCGGTGGTGATTAATATGACAAGGCAGGCCATTACGGTTAAAACTGAGGGGGTTTACATCTCTTTTGTTCATGCTAGTTATATTCAAGTTTATCGAAAGAGGTTATGGAGTCAACTCTCAACGGTAGATTCTACAACTCCTTGGCTGGTCATAGGAGATTTCAATTGTATTCTTAGGGAAGATGAGAAGAAAGGGGACAGAGAAACTCGTACTTCTTGTATCAATAAGTTTACAGACTGGATGGCGGAAAATGATCTTTTTGAGGCTGATTCTTTGGGGTCTAAGTTTACTTGGACTAATGGAAAATCTGGTGTTAGGAGGATTCTTAGTAGACTTGATCGTTCTATAATTAATGAACCTTGGTTAACTAAGTTCTCGAATTGGCGGTGTAAAGCTCTTCCAAGAGAAGTTTCCGATCATTCGACTCTTATTGGTTTTCCTTTTATTGCTCCTAGGCCTAGGCGTGCTCCTTTTCGTATTCAGAAGATGTGGTTTTCTCATCCAGATTTTTTGAGAATGGTGGAGGCTTCTTGGAATGCTCCGGTTTATGGTAACCAGGATTTTATTTTTCCTTTCAAACTGAAGCGATTGAAAGAGGCTATCAAGTTATGTTTTTGGTAATGTGAATGCTAGATTAAAGCAGGCGCAATTGAATTTTGAAGTGGCTTGTAGGAATTCGGATGAAGATCCGTTTGATAATTCTAAACTCAATGTTATGAAGGATGCTCTAGTTGCTCTCCAGGAAGTTCGTATGCAACAACATGTTATGGTAAAACATAAATCTCGTAATAAGTGGTTATTAGAGGTTTCTAGTAATACTTCTTTCTTCCGTAATTCAATCAACATTCGAAGGAGTGCTAATACTATTTCGGAGCTTTTTAATGAAGATGGTGTTACGATTTCTGATCCTAACCATATTCGTGACCATGTAGTTTCTTATCATGAGGCTAAATTCAATGGGAGGACCTTCCTATAGATAATCAGCTGTTTGACTATACCCATGATTCAATTTCTTTGGAGGAGGGTCAGATGCTGGATGCTATTCCTTCTATTGAAGAGATTAAGGCGGCGGTTTTTGATTTAGGTGCGGATAGTGCACCTGGTCCTGATGGTTTCTCAGGGTGTTTTTATATACATTGTTGGGATTTGATTCATTTCGACCTTTTTTCTGCTGTTACTTATTGATGGGCTAATAAAACCATTCCGAATGGAGCTAATTCGAGTCTTATTCTTTTAGTTGCTAAGGTCCGTGGTGCTGATAGCTTGAGGAAGTATAGACCTATTGGGCTTAGTAATTTTTTCTTTAAAATTTTCACTAAGATTCTTGCTACCAGGCTTGGTAAGGTCTTGGGAAATTTGGTGTCTGAGGAGCAGGTTGCTTTCATGAAGGGGAGAAATATTCATGAAAATATAAGTTTAGCCTCTGAAATGGTGAATGAGCTACACATCAAAAGGAAGGATGGAAATTTGGGTCTAAAGCTTGATATTTCTCAAGCTTTTGATACTGTGAGTTGGTCTTTTGTTATGGAGGTGTTTCGAAGATATGGTTTCTCAGAGGACTGGTGTACTTGGATTCAAAAAATTCTGGAATCAGCTCGTATATCCATCATTCTTAATAGGAGCCTAGAAGGTTTTTTCAAGATTAATAGAGGTTTGCGTCAAGGGGATCCCCTTTCGCCTCTTATTTTTGTTTTGATAGAGGATGTTCTTAGCCGTAACATCTCTAAACTCTTTCAGAATAAAGATATGTCTCATATGGTAAGACGTAATGGTATTGCTCCTACACATTTATTCTTTGCTGATGATATTATGATTTTTTGCAAGGGAAATATGAAAAGCTTAACAAACTTGGTGAAGTTACTTGAGTCTTATCAGCGTGCTTCTGGCCAACGAGTTTGTAGAGAAAAGAGCAAGATTTACTATGGTGGTGGGTCTTTAAGTAGGCGTCAGACCATTACAGATTTCTTGGGTATGGAAATAACTTATTTTCCGGATCGTTATTTGGGAGTTAAGGTTATGCCAGGTGCGGTGAGGTATAGGCACATCAGCAATGTTGTTGACAAGCTCAAGGACCATCTTTTGGTTTTAAAAGGCAAGTTGCTATCTTTTCAAGATAGGGTTGTGCTTGTTAAAAATGTTCTTTCGAGTTATTCTATTCATAACATGGCTGCGTATAAATGGCCGGTTAAGTTCATCCAGCAATGTGAGCGTGTGATTCACAATTTCCTTTGGTCGGGAGATTCAAATCTTACTAGGGCGTTTGTGGTTGGTTATGACAAAATCTGTAGCCCGGTGAAGGAAGGTGGTCTTGGGATTACTAGCCTGCGGACTATGAATAAAGCGTTTCTTATGAAATTGTGGTGGTCGATTAAATCTTCTAATAAGAAATGGGCTCGTTTTTGGGAGGCGAAGTTCACTTGTAGGGATGGTCGAATTAAGATGGCAGGCGTTAAAACTTCCATTTTACCTGGCTTTTGTTTGGTTCATCAGGATATGTTAGATAATTTGAAGTGCGTTATTGGCGATGGAAGAACTACTTCTTTATTCTATGACGTTTGGTATGGAACTGAGTCTTTAGCTAAGGTTTTGAACCGCACAGACTTGGACAGATCAGCACGGGTTTGTGATATTACTGTGCAAGGTAACTAGCAGCTGGAGGGTATTCATTTGCAAGATCTAACTAGCGCCGGAGTGGTTTTCGAAGACTTTCCTCGGCTTAGCAATAGCCAGGATAGAAGAATTTGGATGCCTGACCTGAAGGGAGTGTTTTCTGTCAAGTCGGCTAGGGATTAGAACGAAATATCCTATTATGAAAGAATCTTCGTTGTTATGGAGAACAGTAGTTCATCCCTCTCTAGCGGCGCAGAACTGGAAGTTTGTTCGTGGTGCATGCGCAATACTCGACAAAGTTCGCAGCAGGTTCCATATTTCATTAGCTTCAAACTGCTGTGTTTGTCAAAGTGCTGAGGAGTCTCTTCAACATGTTCTTTGGAGTTGCAGTTTTGCGGAAAAGGCCTGGAATTGGCTTGCAGGTATTTTTAATATCAAACCCCATTATGACCTGATTACCTCATACAATGAAGCTAAGCATCGTAGTGGCATTGTTAAAGATTTATGGTTGGTGGCGAACCTGGTTGTCCGCTCTGAATTATGGTTCATGAGGAACAACAAAGTTTATGAAAATAAAACCCCTTGCTGGACGTTGTTCCAAAAACGAGTTTTTGACTTGGTGTAAGAGTACTCAGTTAGAATGAAGAGTTTTATGCATAATACGATTGAGGATTTGAGGATCCTTGACTTCTTTCGTGTAAGCTACAGAAAGGTGAAGTGCACTGATCCTAAAGAGTGTTATTGGTTTCCGCCAAATAATGATGAACTGTTGCTATGCGTGGATGGTGCCTCAAGAGGCAACCCTGGAGTGGCGGGAGCTGGTGTTGTGGCCAGAAATTCAAGCTGTGAAGTGGTTGGAGCTATGTGCATTGGTTTAGGCATTGTGTCTAACTATATTGCGGAGTTACATGGTATTTTGATTGGCTTGGATTGGGCGAAACAATGGGGATATAGACGTATTGTGATTAGATCAGATTCGGCTAGTGTTCTAACAGCCTTGGAGGAGAATACTGTTCCTTGGTTCGCGCAGCAAAGATGGTTGGAGGTTAAGGGTCTCTATGATTCTATTCGTTTTGTTCATACTTATCGAGAAGCAAATTTTGCAGCGGATGGTATGCAAAGCGTGGGTGCATGTTAGATAAGGGAGTGAGAATCCAATTTGTTGGGCGTCCTTCTTTATTAAGGAATATTGAGTTTCCTAATGTAATTTATTATCGTTTTAAATAGTGTTTTGAGTTTTTGGGGTTGCTTTGACCTCTTTTCTCATAAACTATCTTGTAAATAATTTTTTTGATCAATACAATTTTTTGACTTATCAAAAAAAAAAAATTCAGATCAACCTAACGGTCGGATTCTGCAAACTGGCGCTTACAATAGGCCTGGCCTTGGATAGAAATATGTAGGTGCAGTCAACAAAACAAGAGCTTCTGAAGTACTTATCTGTGTCGGATCCTTATGAGATTTATACAGGGTATGTACATGTCACACATCAACACAAATCAAAAATTCATCAAGTTCTAACGGTTAGATTACAAAATACAAGGGCTCAAATAGATCTGGTCGGAATTTAATCCCTGCAGAAAGACAGTCAGTTCGTGGATTGATTCAGGGTCTTAACCTAGTCGGATCATCCTCAAATTTTAACCTAACATTCCAGACATACACAATTATGATGTATCAAAAATTGGTTACAAACTAACGGTTGAATCATTAATTAACAGTAATACTATGCTATAAACAAAAATAGGGTTTCAGGAACACACAGATTTATGGATTTCCAAATGAAAGATTATTAACAACCATGGCAAATGAAAAGCTTAAACAATCATAATCAAATTGATAAAGCAAGAGTAAACTTGCCTAAGTGGAGAAAAGAAATGAATCAAACCAACAAATCAAACCAACGAGATATGAAATCAAAAACAATCTAATTCTGGCTTCTTCATCAGATTCGCCCGGCTGTTCCTCTTCTCTTGTTTTCTAAACCCAAAATCTTACAGCAGCAAATTTGGTTTATACGTTTTGTTTTGTTTCTTAACTCTCTAGTTGACAACTTATAATCAAACCCTACTGAAATGATAAGGGGAAACCGTTCTGACAATTCTAGCTTAAAGTTAACTTACACCCCTAATACACTCCTATGACATAAAGGATTTAACTAGTAGTTCCTAAATATATAGTAAGGGGGTATAACAACTAGTCAGGGGATTCGTTAAAGCCAACCTAAAGTAACTTAATTCTTTATAAAGAATGATACTAACAAAATTCCCCTACAATAATGAAGATTATCTTTGAATGTTTCCTAAAAACACTAAAGAGCCTTTAAAGAGCTCTGAGAAACTCTAAAAAGCTTTGAAAAGCTTAAATTTAATTAAACTCCGTAGCACTGAGATCTACAAGCTAGGATATTCGTTAAAGAATGATAATAACAAATCCCTAAAATAGTGAAAGATCAACTTTGAATGTTCTCTAAACAGCCTTGAAAACTCTAAAAAACCCTAAAAACTTTAAAAATCCCTAAAATATCTAAAGAGTTCTGAAAAATCCAAAGAGCTCTGATAAATTCTATAAAGCTCTGAAAAAGCTTTAAGTTAATTATATTCCGTAGCAATAGTATCTACTAGCCAGGGGATTCGTTAAAGCCAAGTGAAAGTAACTTAATTCTTTGTAAAGAATGTAACTAACAAAATTCCCTATAATAATGAATATTATATTTGAATGTTTCCTAAAAACATTAAAGAGCCCTGAAAAAGCTGTGAGAAACTCGAAAAAGCTCAGGAAGACACCAAAAAGCTTTGAAAAGCTTAAATTTAATTATACTCCGTAGCACTGGGATCTACAAGCTACGAGATTCGTTAAAAAATGATAATACAAAATCCCTACAATAATGAAGATCAACTTTGAATGTTCTCTAAACAGCCTTGAAAACTCTAAAAATCCCTGAAAACTCTAAAAAGCCCTAAAATATCTAAAGAGCTCTAAGAAGCTCTAAAAAGCTATGAAAAAGCTTTAAGTTAATTATATTTCGTAGCACTAGTATCTACTAGCCAGGGATTCGTTAAAGCCAACTGAAAGTAACTTAATTCTTTATAAAGAATGATACTAACAAAATTCCCTACAATAATGAAGATTATCTTTGAATGTTTCCTAAAAACACTAAAGAGCCCTAAAAGATCTCTAAGAAACTCTAAAAAGCTCAGGAAGACTCCAAGAAGCTTTGAAAAGCTTAAATTTAATTATACTCCGTAGCACTGGGATATACAAGCTAGGATATTCGTTAAAGAATGATAATAAAAAATCCCTACAATAATGAAGATCAACTTTGAATGTTCTCTAAACAGCCTTGAAAACTCTAAAAAGCCCTAAAATATCTAAAGAGCTCTGAAAAATCCAAAGAGCCCTGAGAAACTCTAAAAAGCTCTGAAAAAGCTTTAAGTTAATAATATTTCGTAGCACCAGTATCTACTAGCCAAAGGATTCGTTAAAGCCAACTGAAAGTAATTTAATTCTTTATAAAGAATGATACTAACAAAATTCCCTACAATAATGAAGATTATCTTTGAATGTTTCCTAAAAACAGTAAAGATCCCTGAAAGATCTCTGAGAAACTCTAAAAAGCTCAGGAAGACTCCAAAAAGCTTTGAAAAGCTTAAATTTAATTATACTCTGTAGCACTGGGATATACAAGCTAGGATATTCGTTAAAGAATGATAATTACAAATCCCTTCAATAGTGAAGATCAACTTTGAATGTTCTCTAAACAGCCTTGAAAACTCTAAAAAACCCTGAAAACTCTAAAAAGCCCTAAAATATCTAAAGAGCTCTGAAAAATCCAAAGAGCTCTGAGAAATTCTATAAATCTCTGAAAAAGCTTTAAGTTAATAATATTTCGTAGCAATAGTATCTACTAGCCAGGGGATTCGTTAAAGTCAACTGAAAGTAACTTAATTCTTTGTAAAGAATGTAACTATAAAAATTCCCTATTATTATGAATATTATATTTTAATGTTTCCTAAAAACACTAAAGAGCCCTGAAAAAGCTGTGAGAAACTCTAAAAAGCTCAGGAAGACACCAAAAAGCTTTGAAAAGCTTAAATTTAATTATACTTCGTAGCACTGGGATCTACAAGCTACGAGATTCGTTAAAAAATGATAATAACAAATCCCTACAATAGTGAAGATCAACTCTGAATGTTTTCTAAGAAGCCTTGAAAACTCTAAAAAGCCTAAAATATCTAAAGAGCTCTGAAAAATCCAAAGAGCTCTAAAAAAAACTCTAAAAATCTCTAAATTAATTACATTTCGTAGCAGTAGTATTTACTAGCCAGGGGATTCATTAAAGCCAACTGAAAGTAACTTAATTCTTTAAAAATAATGTTACTAACAGAAATCCCTACAATAGTGAAGATTATCTTTGAATGTTTCATAAAAACCCAAAAAACCCTTAAGAGCCTTAAAAGAGCTCTGAGAAACTCTAAAAAGCTCAGGAAGACTCCAAAAAGCTTTGAAAATCTTAAATTTAATTATACTTTGTAGCACTGGGATCTACAAGCTCGGATATTCGTTAAAGAATGATAATAACAAATCCCTACAATAGTGAAGATCAACTTTGAATGTTCTGAAAAAAGTCCTGAAAACTCTAAAAAGCCCTAAATATCTAAAGAGCTATGAAAAACTATTAAAAGCTCTAAGTTAATTACATTTCATAGCACTAGTATCTCTACTAGCCAGGGGATTCGTTAAAGCCAACTGAAATTAACTTAAATCTTTATAAAGAATGATACTAACAAAATTCCCTATAATAATGAAGATTATCTTTGAATGTTTCCTAAAAACACTAAAGAGCCCTGAAAAAGCTGTGAGAAACTCTAAAAAGCTCAGGAAGACTCCAAAAAGCTTTGAAAAGCTTAAATTTAATTATACTCCGTAGCACTGGGATCTACAAGCTACGAGATTCGTTAAAAAATGATAATAACAAATCCCTACAATAGTGAAGATCAACTTTGAATATTTTCTAAGAAGCCTTGAAAACTCTCAAAAATCCTGAAAACTCTAAAAACCCTAAAATATCTAAAGAGCTCTGAAAAATCCAAAGAGCTCTAAAAAACTCTAATAATCTCTAAGTTAATTACATTTCGTAGTAGTAGTATCTACTAGCCAGGGGATTCATTAAAGCCAACTGAAAGTAACTTAATTCTTTATAAATAATGTTACTAACAGAAATCCCTACAATAGTGAAGATTATCTTTGAATGTGTAGGATCAGAATCTCGCAGCAATAATGCCTCAGCGAAATTATTAACAACACAACACAGCAGTGTCGCAGAACAACTTCAAAAACGAAATAATAAACGACGTTAGCTAAATCATGAGAAAAATGTGATGGTCCTGCGAAAATTAGAGGGTTTGCGAGATTAACATTTGTAAGGATGCGAGAATGTCGCAAGTCATATCCGAAAATAAAGGACAGATTAGCTGTCATCCACTATGTAATTCCCTATAAATAGCTGCTTAGTTGTAAAGGAAAGCAGGGATCTTTTCTGATTGAGAAGCAAGTAAATAGGAGAGAGAAAATCTAGAGCAGTGGTTATTCTTGATTCCTTTATCTTTTCTTGTAAGATTGTTCAAAGATTCATCAATAAAATTAAGATTGTTAATCTACAATGAGTTGAATGTTAATGAAATCTTGTGAGGGGTGAAGTGAAGTGTAGTAATTACAATAGGGATAGTCCTCACTTTTCACTTTTCTTTTTTCTCTCTCTTGGCTCTGAGGCGATTTTTCCTTAGGGTTTTGGGTTTTCAAACTTTTCAATTTTTTTGGTTCTCCTCAATCATCTACGGGTGATTTGAGATGGGAGATGCTTCTCATGCGTCTCATGTTAGGTCTCGTACTTATGCTGATCAGGTGAAGGGGAAGCAACAGCTTCCAACAACATCTATTGATCTCAGTTCTTTACCATTGCCAACGTTAAAAGAAGGCAAACCGGCGATTGTTTTACCTGAATCTTTCTATTTGGAAGGTTGTGATATTTGGAAATTCAGTCTTATTGGACGTTTAGATTTCAAAGGAATTACTTTCCAAGAGGTGAAGGATGATTTGGAACATCAATGGCAGCTAGGTCAAGGTGCGGTTCAGCTAATTCCTATGAGTAGAGGTTTCTTCACCATCAAGTTACAATCCCAAACAGCAAAAGAAAAGCTTTTGAATGCTGAATCTTGGTTTTTTAGGCATCAAAAGCTAACCCTAATTGAATGGTTTCCTGGTTTTGATGCTGAAAAGCAAAGATCATCTCATGCTTCCGTGTGGGTTTCTTTTCCAGGGCTTCCATTAGAATTCTGGACAGAAAAAACGCTATTGTCCTTGGCTAAATCACTAGGAACTCCAATTGTGGTTGATAGACGTACTCTTGCTCATGAATATGGTCACTTTGCATCAGTTTTGGTGGATATTAATTTTGCTGAAGCAGCTACTGATGCTATTCATATTACGGTTGGGGGTTTAGATTTTTGGCAATCTGTTGAGATTCAAAAAGTTCCAAAATATTGTTCCAAGTGCAAGTTGATTGGGCATACTGATCATGAATGTAGAAAGCAGAACAAGGAAAATACTGAGCGACAACTTGTGGTAAGCAAACAAGTTAGCAGTGATGAATCTCAACCTGGCGTGAGCAATACTCCTAAACCGGCTGGTGGGGAATGGCAAGTGGCTAGGCGTAAGAAGAAGGGTAAGAAAAAAGCTCACAACGTCAATGTAGATGTGCGTGATGTTGTTGATAATATTGTTGGGGAAGAAGCTGATGTGGAGTTTGCTGCTAAGCTGGTGAAGGCTCAGCAGTTGGAGGTTGTTATGGCACAAGCCAAAGCTGATTTTGAATCTGTCTATGTTGAATTGGCGAGAACTAAACAAGCGCAGGCTTCAAAATCAGTTTTAGTTAAGAATGGAAAAGTGGGTGAAACTAATCCATCAACTATAACAAGTTTGGTTGGAACTAGGATTCCCAAACCTGTTAGGATTGTGACCGCAACTCCTACTCCTCTTTGTGATCAGCTTACGGCTGGGGAGTTTCTTTTGAATAAAAACAGATATAATGCTATTGAAACAATTCAAGATGTGGAGGAGAGTTCAGCTGATGCAAAGTTTAGGGATGATCAAGAAGCTAGGCGTGTTCGCATGCAATCCATGCATAAGGTAGTGAATACTACTGAGGGTAGGAATGCTTCTGATTCCGAGTCTCTTCAGGACTCCAATTTGAGAATTTGTGCTGAAAAAGGAAGTTTACCAAGAATTAATTCTGGTGCAACTTCTCAGATTGATATTGATTCCTCCAAAACTGGTTTTTAATGCGTGTTCTATATTGGAACATAAATGGCATTGCGCGTGATGCTGCTAAAAATAAGTTGCGTGAGTTATTTCATGATTTCAAGCCGGATATTTTATGTATTGCAGAGCCAAAGGTACATTGTACTTTAAATTTCTTGCAAACTTTATATGTGGATGGGTATAAGAAAGAAGTTATTCATAATTCTGTTGGTTCGTCTAAAGGAAACATATGGATTTTTTGGTCAAGCTGCATAGCTACGCCTGTAGTTATGAATTCGAGTAGGCAAGCTATTACTATTGAAGTAGAGGGGGTTTTGATTTCCTTTGTTCATGCTAGCTGTTTACGTGTCACGAGAAGAAGTTTATGGCAGCAACTTTCTTCAGTTGATAATAATACTCCATGGTTGGTTATGGGTGATTTTAATTGTGTTCTTCGCAATGAGGAGAAGAGAGGAGGTAGACAACCACGTACTTCAGTCATTAATGATTTTAGTGATTGGATGGAGGATAATGATCTTTTTGAAGCTGATTTTTTGGGTTCTAAGTTCACTTGGGCTAATGGCCAATCTGGTGTTCGTAGAATTCTTTGTAAGCTAGATAGAGCTTTGATTAATGAGGCGTGGCTTATTAAGTTTGAGAATTGGAGGTGTAAAGCTCTTCCTCGTGAAGTTTATGACCATTCCACTCTTATTGGCTTTCCTTTTGTTAATACTAGACCGAAACGAGCTCCTTTTAGAGTTCAGAAGATGTGGTTCTCTCATTCAGATTTCATGCGCATGGTGAGTGAGAGTTGGAACGCCCCTATTACTGGTACGCCTGCTTTTATTTTTCCTTCCAAACTTAAAAGGTTAAAGGTTATCATGAAAGAGTGGAATTTACGTGTCTTTGGCAATGTGTATGCTAAGCTCAAGCAAGCGCAGTTGACTATGGAAGTGGCGCTTACAATTTCTGATGAGGATCCAGAAGATGTAACTAAGCTGAATTATGCCAAGGAGGCTTCAGTTACTCTTCAGGAAATTCGTGCCCAACAAGCTACTATGTTGAAGCAAAAGTCAAGAAATAAATGGCTTCAGGAAGGTGCTAGTAATACTTCTTTTTTTCATGCTAATATTAGGACTAGAAGGAGTAGTAACATGATTTCGGAGTTAGTGGATGATAATGGGGTTGTTATAACTGATTGTGACCAAATTAAAGATCACACCGTGGCCTATTTTGAGGATAAATTTAATGGTGCTGAGTTACCTATTGATGATGCTTTGTTTCAATATGATCATAACATTATTTCTGTGGAAGATAGTCAGAGAATGGATGAGATTCCTACTATTGATGAGATTAAGAATGCTGTTTTTGATCTTAGCGCTGATAGTGCCCCTGGGCCGGATGGTTTCTCTGGTTGTTTCTATAGGCATTGCTGGGATGTGATTCAGCAAGACCTTTTCAATGCTGTCACGTATTGCTGGCGTCGACAGATGATTCCGCAAGGTACTAATTCTAGTCTTATTATTTTACTTGCCAAGTTTAGAGGGGCCAATTCTCTTCGAAACTTCAGGCCTATTGGTCTTAGTAATTTTTTCTTTAAGATTTTTACTAAGATTTTAGCTACAAGACTGGGGAGTGTTCTTGATAATTTGGTTTCAGAAGAGCAAGTTGCATTTATGAAGGGGAGAAATATCCATGAGAACATTAGTGTGGCGTCGGAGATGATCAACGATTTAAAAACTAAGGGAGGGATGGTAATTTGGGGTTGAAGCTAGATATTACTCAAGCTTTTGACACGGTTAGCTGGTCCTTTGTCTTAGAGGTTTTTCGAAAATATGGTTTCTCTCATAGATGGTGTTCTTGGATCTGGTCAATCCTTAATTCAGCAAGGATTTCTATTCTTCTTAATGGAAGTCCTGAGGGTTTCTTCACAATCAATAGAGGTCTGAGGCAAGGTGATCCCTTATCTCCCCTTATTTTTGTTCTTATTGAAGATGTTCTGAGTAGAAATCTCACGAAATTGTTTGTGGAAAAGAAGATGACGCCAATGCTCTCAAAGAAAGGTATTTCTCCCACTCATCTTTTCTTTGCTGATGACATATGATTTTTTGTAAAGGCAATATGAAGAGTTTGCATAATCTTCTATCTTTGCTTGGTAAATATCAAAGTGCCTCTGGGCAATCTGTTTGTCGTCAAAAGAGTAAGGTTTATTATGGTGGTGGTTCATTGAGTCGCTGTGGAACTATCACTAATTTGCTTGGTATGGAAGTTTCCAATTTTCCGGACAGATATTTGGGAGTTCAGATCATGCCTGGGGTTGTTCGATATCGTCACATAAGCAATGTGATTGAGAAAATAAAGAATCAACTTTCGGTTTGGAAGGGAAGATTTCTTTCTTTTCAAGATAGAGTTGTTCTTATTAATTCAGTGATAGCTAGCTATGCCATTCACAACATGGCGGTGTACAAGTGGCCTAGAAAGTTTGTTCAGCCGGAAAGAGCCATTCGTAATTTTCTTTGGTTTGGTGATGCTGATGTTACTAGGAAATTTGTTGTTGGGTATCCTAAAGTTTGTTGTCCTCTGAAGGAAGGTGGTCTTGGTATAACCAGCATGGTGGTTACTAATAAAGCTCTTCTCATGAAGCTGTGGTGGAGTATTCGTTCTTCAGACAAGAAATGGGCTCGTTTTTTGTGGGAAAAGTATACTACTAGGAATGGTGGTATCAAACTTTATGGTGTGAAATCTTCAATTCTGCCGGGCATTAAATTGATTCATTCTATTGTGGACAAGCATTCTAAGGTTCTTATTGGTGATGGGAGGGCTACATCTCTTTATTTTGATGTTTGGTACGGGAATGAGAGCATTGCTGATTTGCTTAATGAAACTGACCTTGACAGAAATGTTAAGGTTAGTGATATTATTGATAATAATATTTGGCAGTTGCAGGGTGTTCATCTCCAGAATTTGATGCGTGCTGGGGTAGTCTTGGAGGATTTGCCTTTGTTACAAGGAGGGAAGGATTGTAGAATTTGGATGCCAGAGATGAATGGACGTTTTTCTGTTTCTTCAGCTAAGAATCTCATTAGAAGGGAGTATTCAACTTCAGCGGTGTATGGTCTTTTGTGGAGGAAGGAAATTCATCCTAAACTTGCTGCCCAGAATTGGAAGATTTGTAGAGAGGTTTGTGCTACTCAAGACATGATTAGGAGTAGATTCAAAATTGAATTAGCCAACAAATGTTACTTATGCAATGCTGATGAGGAATCGTTGGAGCATATTATTTGGAGTTGTCCGTTTGCTATGCAAATCTGGCAGTGGTGTTCAGGTTTGTTTCATTTAAGACCTTATTATGATGTTGTGACCTCTTATAAATCAGCAAAAGGTAGGAGTCGTATTATTAAGGATTTATGGCTTCTTACTAACTTGGTGATTCGCTCGGAGTTGTGGCAGACTAGGAATTTAGCTTGTTTTTCAAATTTGGCAGCTAACATTCACTTCTTCAAGAAGAGAGTTTTCTTTTTGGTTCATGAATATTCTGTTAGGGTGAAGAGTTCCATGCGTAATACTTCAGCAGATTTGGAAATTTTGAACCACTTCCTGTGGCTCATAGGCAGGTTCATCAGGTCGATCCAATTGAATTTTTTTGGCATCCTCCTAATAGGGATGAGATTTTATTATGTTGCGATGGTGCGGCAAAAGGAACCCAGGTGTTGCAGGGGCTGGTGTTGTGGTGCGTGATGCGGATTGTAACTTTGTTGGGGCTATGAGCAATGGGCTGGGAATTACAAATAATTTCTTGGCTGAAATTTATGGTATTATTGTTGGTTTAGAATGGGCTTTGAAGTGGAATATGAGAAGGTTCTTGTGCGTTCAGATTCAATGGGAGCTATTGCTGCCTTGACGGGTACAAATCTTCCTTGGTTTGTTAACACAGGTGGAGAAGAATTAATAACATTCTGATTCTATTCGTTTTGTTCATACTTTTCGTGAGGCAAATTTGCAGCTGATTGTATGGCAAGAGGGGATGTTATCTTAGAAATGGTGAAGGTTTTAAGCTTTGATGAAAGGCCGAATTTTCTTAGGCATTTAGAATTTCCTTTGTTTTCTTATTTCAGATTTAAATAGTTTGTAAGTTTGGGGTCTTAGGACCTCTTTTCTTGTGATCCTTTTTAATTTGGCTTTCATTAATACAATCTGGATTTAGCAAAAATGTGAGGGGTGGAAGTGTAGGATTTCCCTGCAACTGCATAATGGCGCTAGAAACAGGGAGAGATTGAAGATTATTCTTGAAAAAATTGAAGATTAATATTGAGATTTGTGATATTGGAGTAATTGGTTCGAATTTTACATAATATCTTGCAATTCGTTAACATTGAAGAAATGCTATAAGAAGAAATACATCAGAACAACCACACTCGTTAGAAGAAGCAAGAAATTGCTGGAAGAGAAAGAAGTGAAATGGGAAGATCTACTAGAATGAGGAAATAATGGAGAAAATCAAATTCAACCACCTTCAACAAACACTAGATAAGGAAGGAATACAGATTATGATAGGGTGAGTATACACACTTATCAATCAAATTCAGCAAGAAAGTAGAAGAAGAGCAGCAAACCAGAAACCATAGACATAGAGAGAAATCAAAGCATATGAAGGAATAATTCATGGAGATGGAAGGAAATTGAGCGTTAGAAACATTGAGACGAAGATACATGAAGAAAGAAGAAGCTGGGCAGAAGAACGTGCAAATCTAACAGGGAAAAATCACGAATTGAGGATGGAAAATATGAGACGAGTAGAAGATCGAGAAGTACTACAAATCATATTCAAGATCGACTAGAAGAGAGATGAGGCGAAACTCACCCACAATTAATGCCGGAAATAATATTCAAGAAGAAATATCAAATCCTAATGAAGACCTCGCGAAACTAGAGAAAGGACTGAATCGTTATGTTTCCACAAATGAAACTTTGATGATAGGCAAAATGATAGAAATCAATAGAATGGACAACGTCAGGGACGAATAATCAAGATGGCGAAGGGATCGAGAGGAAGGAAGGAGAATTTTACATGAGAGACAAGCTCAAAGAAATCAACAAACGATTGAAGAAGAAATTGAAAGATATTATGCTGAACAATCACGTTTAATTTGTGAACGTGAAAGATTGAGAGCGGAAATGGAAGAACAAGAGATTCAGGAGACAATTCGCCAGAACAATCACGACAATCGAGAAAGAAGGTGTACAAAAAACCGGAATAACGGTAATATCAATGAAGAGTATGATAGAGTACAGAGGATGGATGAAAGACAGCGAATGAAATTGATAAGAAATGAACAAAATCATGGAGGGGAAAATGAGAGACATCATCATATGCGAATTCAAGATAGAGATGAGGAAGAGAATCGCAGAAGAAGACGAGATGAAGATGATGAAGAAGAAATGCAAAATTTCGCGAGAGAAGAAAGATATGAACGCAGAAGAAGGGAGGCGAAATTAAAAAGACCAATAGATCAAAATTCAGGTCTAAATAAACAAATCTTAGAAGAATTAGATGAAATGAGAGGAATGCTAAATAATAGAGGAGAAGTAGCCAGAAGACAATTAGATGAAGCTATAGAAGAAGCTGCGAAAACTCCATTTACAAGGGAAGTACAACTAGGAGGAATACCTCCGAAATGCAATTTTCCCGCATTAACCAGCATTTTTGATGGAACAACTTGTGCAATTCAACACATTAAAGCCTACGTGAGGTGCATGTTGCAATGGGAAAATCATGATGCCGTATTATGCAAGTATTTTGCATCCAGCTTAACAGGGGAGGCGTTAAAATGGTTCGAAGGTCTACCAAAGAATACAATAACATCCTTCGATCATTTGCAAACTACATTCCATGGGGCATATATAAGTAACAATTCTTCGCGACCTGGTATTGAAGAAGTGTTTGGATTAAAACAAAGGATTGGCGAAAGTTTGAAGCACCTAACTAAAAGGTGGAGGACTATGTGTAGCGAAATGGCTGGCCGTGTGGATGAGAGATATCTTATCTTATCATTTATCAATGCTATGTCTGCAACCAACCTATTGTATATCCAAATTTTCAGAGTCAAGAATACGATCACAATGACTGAATTGCGAGAACTTCAGGAAGAATATATTGCTCTAGAGGAGATCAAGAGGAACAATCAACAGAAAAGGTGACGGGCAACAATCAACAGAAACTGGTGGCTATGGGAAGCCGAGATCAAGAGGAGTATGAAAGAGAAAGAAATTTCTACAATCGTGGTGGAAATAACAAGATTCAAAGACTCGATCAGCCGCAAGAAACTTATGGAGGTCAAAGACAAAACTATAATAGAGGACAAGGAGGTCACAAGGTAGTATGGGAAGAAATCAAGATGCCACCTCTAAATGCAAGTGTGGAGAAAATATGGGAAGCTATAATTTTGATGGAGAATATACCAACACCATGGAACATGGGAACGGAACCACCTCCAAACCACAGAAGTCATGAGTTTTGTTCTTATCATCATTTTCATGGACATACTACAAATGATTACAGAAATGTAAAAAGAATTATTCTGAGAATGATAGATCAAGGAAAACTAAACCACTTTTTGGTAGGGCACCCACAATCTCAACCATTGCCACCACCACCAGAGCATCACAAAGTATACACGATGAAAAATAAGGAAACATTCTTCATAGAAGTTGGTGCAAAACCAAAGAATCTATTTTGTCACTCTATCGTACATTCATACAAGACAATTGAAGATTTTCATAACAATGTTTTGAGTAGAGTGTTCGCAAGAGATAATGATGGAAGAGAAATTATGAATATTGCGAAAATCTCGCCACTAGAGGAATGGCAGAAACAGATTATTTCTTTACCGTAGAAGAAATCCCCGAAGGTGAAGAGGTACATGATAATCCATTGGTAGTAAAATTAAAATTTAATCCAAAACCGAAAGAAGATGAGGATGATGAAGCTGAAGATTCATGGGAAATTAATAGGATTCTAATCGATACTGGAAGCTCTGTGAACATCTTATTTTATCATACTTATAAAACTATGGGAGGAAGAGATGATGATCTTATACCATCAACATATAAGATATATGGTTTTAATGGTACTTCCAACAAGCCTAAAGGGGAGGTTACTATGCGAATTCCATTGAAGGGAATATCTTCTGAAATCATGTTCTGTGTCGTTGACGTAGAATCACCCTACAATGCATTAATTGGTCGACCTTGGCTACATGGGATTCTAGGTGTAGCTTCAACTTTCCATCCAGCGGTGTAGGAATCATAAAGGGAGATTGGGTTGAAGGAAAGAGGTGTTAGGAAACTGAGGCAGAATCCTGCGAAGGAAGAGCAAACAAGAAGGAAAGTTGGCGACACAAAATCAAAGAGACACAAAGAAGTGAGATATTGATGGTGGATGCAATCGAACAAAAAGAAGAAGAGATGTTGCGAAACTAATGCTAGCTCAGAATAAAAAATGGTGAAGATACCACTACCAAGGAAGTAGTAACATAAAATAACAAAGAAACAGAGAATGGTAAAGGTAATAAAAATAAGAAATGGATGAATGATTGATTTATTGCGACACTCTCGCAATAAATAAAATTCTCAAAAATACATTTTATTGAATGACAAAATTGAGATTGTGAAATGCAAATACGATATGATGATGTGCGACAATCTCGCAGAGATAATGAATTCTACAAAAGACAATCAAAGAACAATGACAAAAGAAAAAGGGGCGAACCTTTATGGCGTACACCCTAGTACGCGAATACAATTTCGCAAGAGGCAAATGTAAGACCTAAAGTACGTCATATAAGGGGGTACCTGTTGCATGGCTCAGGGAAAGGCTACACCGCCACAGGAACCTGAATCATGGAGATTTGGGGTCAATAAAGCCCATCCGGGAGAGGCACCTTGGATTATTATCTTAAGCATATGACTTAGGTTGGGCGACTAAGGTAATAAGGACTCTCCCAAGGAGTGCAGAATCTGACCAAGGCGCCGAGGTACACGGTTGAGTCAAGAGTGCCAGGGGCGTCTGGAGCGTACCTTTCCATTCTTGACAAGTCTTGGCTTATACTGCACTCGGCCCGAAAAAACCCCACTTAGGGTGCAGTCTCGTAACCATAAGCCCTATACGTAAAAGGGATAAGAGGTTGCGAAAACAACTGGTTGTTGTTAAGACCAGATGGGAGGAGCCAACCTTGTATGGTAGAGGTACGCCTCCTTGAAGGGGAAACCAGGGGGAAGATAAGGGCGACACCCTCCACTAGGGAGCTGATAAATGTCTTAAGACGCAAATGTCATGAGGCTTTTTACTCGCAAGGGTATTAAGGCTTGTCATATTTGTGCGACAATCCTGAAGAGACAATAATACAAAAGAAAAAGATACGACGAGATCAATGGGTTTTCGTATGAAAGTGCGAAGACGTCCTGCGATTTCGTCGCAAGACGGTAATGTCATGGGGCTTTATTTTCGCAAGAATATTTAGGCCTGTCATATTGTCGCAACATTCCTGAAGAGGCCATAATACAAAAGAAAAAGTTAAGGAAAGATCAATGGGTTTTTGCATAAAAATGCAAGGACATCCTGCGATTTTGTCGCAATGACAAGAGGTGGCATAATAATACCTTTAACTAGGAAGGAAAAATAAGACCACACAGGAATGAGATTTTGAAAAGAATCAAAATTCACTTCGCATATGATTGCGAAATTATACATAAACAACTGCGAAGTTGAGGCACAAAATAAGAAAAATCTGCAAAATCTCTCATTTGGATACAAATAACAGAAGCAAGTATGGGAATGAATGAAATTAGAAAATGTTATTTGTCTCCATATGATAGATTTATGCAAAAATTCAAAAATTAATGATTATGTTGATTAACCGTATTGCAAGGAAGAATTGTTTTAATGAATGCAGGTCAAAATGAAAGAAACTCATATATTAAAGAATATGAGGAACCAAAAGAATTCGCAAATATACAGAAAGAAGGGATAAATGTACGAGTATTACAGAAGATCAAAGAAAGAAACAAAGACTACTTCTTAGTTGATCCTTCATCATCTTCATCAGACTTGTTCCCTTCTTCGTCTGCATCAGAACTTTTATTATCTCCATCAGAACCTTCATCACCATCAGATTCTTCATCATCAGCTTCAGTATCAGAGATGATCAGACTAGGAATGTTAGAGTGAGGAATACTATGGTCATCAAAAACCATTTGAATAGTTTGATTGCGAAAATGAAGAGCATCGTTCTTAATGTTCGCAATAGTGATCTTGATTTGATTCTTTAATCTAGAATACTTATCGTTGCGAGAAGAAAGATTCTTTGCGAGTTCCTCTTTTTCAGCTTCAAGTTCCTCAATTCTTTCGTGATATCTACTTTCAGAATCTGCGAGCAAAAGGCAATCAATTAATAACTTGATGAAAATTCATAAGAAACAAAAGATTAGTGAAGAAGAACAGTTAATGACCTTCTCTGTTAGAAATCATATCTCTAATCAAGGTTGTATGCTCAACTTGGAGACTAACATTTACACCTAAAGCTTTTCTGGCATCGTCTAAGATTTTCGCAGCCCAAGCGAATTCATCCTCATTATTTATAAGAAGACGAGAACGAATTTGTTTTCTCTCTCGTTAAGCACAGCATTTTGGCGGTTAGCTTCATCCCGTTCAAGTTGAACTTCAAGAAGAATTTCTTGGAATTTCACCAAAGTCTCAGCACCTTGGTTAGAAATACGATCCTTATCATCTATGAGACCGCTAATTTTGGTTCTTAGCTCATTGATTTTCTCTTTAGAATTAAGAAAGAAACGCTTAAATTGGTTGGCTAAGCCTAAACTAGATCTATGTCAATCTCTAAGAGGCGAAATTTGGATCTTAGTTCATTCAGAGAAAGAGATGAAATTTCATCATTTGAGAAACTATTTAAAGATTTATTAAGATGCTCAAGAAGGGTGTCATTATCCAAGGCATTAGGAAATGAACGAAGAATGGTAGCTTCATCAGAAAGACCATAAATGTCTGCAAAAAGGATCAATCAAATAAGATAAAATAACAGAATGAATGAATGAAGGGAAAGGAGAAAAGTAACATACCAAAGAGTTGATTATTAGCTTGCTGAGGACTAGAGATTTTATTCTTGTGCGAAGAAGAATCAATTTCTAGTTGTTTGTTCTTCTCGCGAAGACATTTGATTTCAGCTTCCAGTTCCTCATTCTTTATACGAAATTGAAGATTCTTCTTTTCAAGAATTTCATGTCTCCTCTCCAGATCTGAGGCAATAGTGAAAGAAGCTTTTCCAGCCTGCGAGAAAATGTAAAAAGTATTAAAATAGAAAGAGATTTTGAGTTACAATAATGAAAAAGTAAAAAGACAAAGAAGTAAAAAGACGAAAGCATACCAGACTATTAAGAGAATGCAGGAAGTTGGGAGTCACCGATCTAGAAACTCCGCGAAGAGAATTATCACCATCCAATAAAGGAACATCACAAATCATAGCGAGAGCTTTGCAGGTATTAGCGAATTGACTATCTCCCATTTCTTGCCAAGAATCAGAAAAGAGGCCAGAGAGCTTAGCCATAGAAGATTCAGATGGAGAATCTTCATTTGCAGCAAGGTCATCATCCTCATCATCCTCATCATTCTCGGAGTTTTCATGAGAAGGAATATTTGAAGGAGAGGAAAAACGAATTTTTCTCTTCTTTGAAGGAGGCGCAGTTGGTTTTTCCCTGCGGAGAGCACCTTTGCCTTTATCACCAGTCTTCGCAACATTGGCATGCTCTTCTATTTCAGCAATAATCTTCACACACAGATAGAAATAAGAAATAGAGGCAACAGTATACTGTGAAAATCATAAGAGAATATTTCTTACCTCATCTGTGTATGAGCGAAGATCTAACAAGGTACTAGCCTTCCCAGTCCTGTGATAGCTATCTTTCAGTTTCTGGATCTGTAGAATATCGCAAGAATCAGCGAACAAAATAATAAAGACAAATAAAGAAATATAAAGTGGGTGAAATTTGAAGAGACATACCTCTTTCTCCTTCTCGGGCCAAGAGAATACCCAAGGTTGATAAGAAGCGAGATTCTCAGCAAGAACATTTGACCCAACAATGTAAGGTCCTTTCACCATTAAGGAAAAACACACAATTTATCATCTTTGGATTGGCGAGGAGTTGTGTTCTTACCAGAGTGCCAATCAATGTCTTGCATGAGTATTTTATCTTCATCAATATTATCTTTCCTTTTCAAGCGAATACCCCAGCGAGTATTCTCTTTCTTCATGGATATTAATTCATAGTTTTCGAAGAAATTCGCTAATGTATATTTCTCAGCGACTATCTCTAGATCTACGAATTTAGGATCCCTAAGCTCTTTGGAATAAAGAGATCCTTTACCAGCACCACGGTTAGCGAACTCCAGCATCATACGGATGCAATCCTCACTCAATTGGAAGATAGCTCGCGAAAATCCCGAGTGAGAGAGAATTTCATAAAACAGAGGAATATCTGGGTCATAAAGAGGAATGGGGAGACCTGCGAGAATTTGACCTAGCGAAACTATGATTGATTGATCATCACAATGTTGATTAGTGAAAAGTTTGATAGAAAGAATTGACTTGGCACTTTCACCAGGAATGGTAGAAAGTGTGAAACCTTTCTCAGCAAGATCTTTTTGGACGTATTTTAAGGTTTTCTCATGTTTTTGGCCACTTGGAGGCATATCTTAATATAGAGTATGGGAATGGATGAAAAGTAAGAAGATTGAAGAGGGAAGAATTACAGTAGCAGAACTTACGGAAGAACAATAGAGTTGCAGAGATGAGAGAGTAAAAAGAGAAGAGAAAGTAAAAAGAAAATGGAAAGAAGAGTAAGAAGTGTAGGATCAGAATCTCGCAACAATAATGTCTCAGCGAAATTATCAATGGCAGCACAATAGCGTCGCAAAACAATTTCAGGAAGAATATAACAAATGACGTCAGCTAGGATCATGAGAAAGATGTGATGGTCCTGCAAAAATTATAGAGCTTGCGAAATTAACATTTGTAAGGTTGCGAGAATGTCGCAAGCCATATCCGAAAATAAAGGACAGATTAGCTGTCATCCACTATGTATTTCCCTATAAATAGTCATTCGAGTAGTAAAGAGAGGAGAGATATTTTTTGAGTAAGAAACAAGTAAATAGGAGAGAGAAAGTTTAGAGCAGAGATCATTCTTGACTTCTTTATCTTTCTTGTAAGAACATTAAAAAATTAATCAATAAAATTAAGAATATAAACCTAAAATGAGTTGATCAACAATGAAATCATATGAGGGTTGTAGTGTAGGATTTCCTGCAACTACATAATGGCGCTAGAAACAGGGACTGAAGATCGAAAGTTGAAGATTGTTGATTGAGAATATTCAAGTCAAGAAAGTGATTAAATAAATCAGTGAATCAGTTAGAAGAAAGATGAATAAAATTAATGAAAATGGCAAAAGATTGGAGTGTAATATGATAACAAAATCGATGATTAATGAATTCCATGAAAACATCAAAGGAAGAACACATAAACGAAATTTTGAAGGAAAGAAAGTTATGGCGGTAGAAAAAACATCACCCTTGAAAGATTGGGAAAAGCAAAAAATTGCATTCATGGCGGAAAAAATACCAAAGGAAAATTTAAACCACACGTCTCCATTGGTCATCACAGTGCCTATTACACGAAAAAATAAGGAGACAACAATAAAATCCACAGGAGAATGGATGCTGAACAGAAATTTAATCGATACAGGAAGTTCTGTTGATATAATATTTTATCACGCATTTCGGGGAATGGGATTTAAAGATGAAGAAATGTCCAGTTCAACATATTTTGTTCACGGCTTCGGAAAATCCACAACAAAACCTAAAGGAGAGATAGTGGTACGAATTCCACTTGGAGAAATCGAAACACATGTAACATTGTGCGTAGTGGATATGGAATCACCATATAATATGTTATTAGAAGATCATGGATACATGCGATAAAAGTTGTGGTATCAACGTTGCATCAATGTGTTAAATTCCCCACTCCAAATGGTATATGTGAAATCAGAGGAGATGTTAACAATGCGAAATTATGTCATCAGATTGAAGTAAAGCATTGTGAAGGACAAGCAAAAAAGAAGCAATTTCGCAGAAAATTGGCAAAGGAAGCAAAGAAAGAAGAAGAATTTAGAGTATATATGATAAGGGCAAAAGAAGGCAAAGGAATACCCAGTGAAATTTCGGAAGAAGGAGAAGAGCCTATGAAAACAATAAAAGAACCAACACCAATGGGAGAACCTAAACCCAGTTACACTGCCGCAGAACCAACAAAAGAAATAAATGTTGGGACTATAGAGGAACCTCTAATATTGAGAATTGGAACCAAAATGGATAAGGAAGAAGAAGAAAGAACTGTTAACTTGTTGCGAGAATATAAAGATGTTTTCGCAGGAAGCATGGATGAGATACCGGGAATAGATCCATCAATTGCATGCCACAAGTTGGAGATTAACAAAAATGTGAGACCATTTAAACAGAGAATAAGAAAAATTGCAACAACTTACCATTCCCAAATAGAAGAAGAACTACAGAAAATGCTTGAGGCGGGAATCATAAGAGAAGCTAAATACCCAGAATGGATAGCGAATATGGTCATTGTCCCAAAGAAAAACAAAGGAATCAGGATTTGCATAGATTTCACTGATTTAAACAAAGCTTGCCCCAAAGATAGTTTTCCGTTACCAGATATTCCTCAAATGGTGGAATCCGCAGCGGGAAATGATAGGGTATCATCTTTAGATGGTACAAAGGGTATAACCAAATCCCTCTCGCTGAAGAAGATCAAGAACATACTGCTTTCTTTGCCCCTAGAGGTTTATATTGTTACACGAAAATGCCATTTGGTTTGCGAAAGCGGGAGCGACATACCAAAGAATGGTAGAGAAGGTGTTCGCAAAATGGATACACAAACATTAGAAGTATACGTGGATGACATGTTAGTAAAGAGTAAAGAAGCTAAAGACCATGTACAAGATGAGGGAGATTTTTGAACAAATGCGGCAGTATAACATTAAATTGAATCCTGAGAAGTGTACTATTGGAGTTGCATCGGGAAAATTTTTAGGCTACATTGTATCAAAGGAAGGAATACAGGTTGATCCAGAAAAAGTGCAAGCAGTTCGTGACATGCCAACACCAGCAACAATAAAAGATGTACAAAGTTGAATGGGCTTCTAGCTTCGCTGGGGAGATTCATTTCGCGATCATCAGACAAATGCAAATATTTTTTCGATATACTCAAGAAGGGTGCAAATTTAAATGGACTGATGAATGTGAAAAGCTTTTCAAGGAATCAAAGAACATCTTATGAATACAACTATTTTACAAAAAGCAGAATCAGGAGAAGAATTATTGATCTATCTTGCGACGACGTCGCATGCATTAAGTGTTGTGTTATTGCGAGTAGACGCAGGAGTGGAGAAACCCATTTATTACATTAGCAAAACTTTTAATACTGCCGAGAAGAATTACTCAAAGATTGAAAAGTTAATCTTAGCATTAGTTTATGCATCATTTAAGCTCCGCATATTTTCAAGCACACAAGATAAAGGTATTAACAAAAGTACCAATTGAATCAGTGATGAAGAATTCTAAAAGATCAGGAAGGTGGAGAGATGGAATGCACAAGTAGGCCACTTTGATATTAAATATGAAATTTTGTCTTCACCAAAATCACAAGTTGTTGCAGATTTCTTGGCAGAATTTCCTTTAGAAGAAGATGAAGCAGTAGAAGAAATGATGGATGTAGAAGAAGCATGGAGATCCAAAAGATTTATTAACAGAACCAAATAGATGGGAATATTGGTAGATGGATCATCAAATGGAGAAGGAAATGGAGTTGGAATTGTTTTAATTTCGCCAGAAGGAATAAAGATGGCTTTTTCATTTTTGCATCCACTAATAATGAAACAGAATATGAAGCTGTGATACATGCCTTAAAATTCGCAATAGAAATGAAACTAGAAAATGCCAGGATCACTAGTGATTCGCAGCTAGTTATTCGCCAAATAAAGGAGAGTATACTACAAATGAACCATCCTTGAAGAAATACAAGAAGCTGGTTGAAGAATTGTCAGCGAAAATCCCAAAAATAAAATGGAGGCACATTTCAAGAAAGGATAACAGACTCGCAGACGCTTTTGCTTTCATCTCAAGCATGATGACAGATCCAACTGCGAGATGCATAAAAATACAAACACTTCTGTCACCATCAATCAATAAAGAAGAGAAGTGTGGATGTGATGATAATAGATAATGAAAAGAAGAACAAATAAATATCGCAGACTGGAGAATGGAACTTCATGCATATTTGGCGAAAGGAGAAACACCAAGAAATAGATTGGAAACACACAAGTTAAAAAGCCGAGCAACGAATTATGAATTAAGAGATGGGTTGCTATACCGAAAATCCTTTATGGACCATCACTCAGATGTTTGACACGAGAGGAAGGAGAAAAGGTGCTAAAATGTTACATAGTGGGATGCTGGCAATCATAGTGGAGGAAGATCTTTGGCACATAGAGCAAAAATGCAAGGTTATTACTGGCCATACATGCATGAAGATGCAAAACAAATATCAAGACGTTGCGAAGATTGTCAGCGGCATGGAAAGAAAATACATGCACCTGGAGCACCATTGTCATCTTCAACCAGTGTGTGGCCTTTGGAAATGGGGCTTAGATATTGTGGGGCCATTTTTACCAGGACTGGACAAAGAAGATACTTAATAGTCGCAACAGATTATTTCACAAAATGGACAGAAGTGAAGGCAGTACAACATATTCGCGACAAAGATATCTTTACATTCATATTCGAAAATATCATTTGCAGATTGGAATTCCTGCACAGTTGGTATCTGATAATGGGAAACATTTGAAGGCAGAATATAGAAATGTTACTTAATGCATTCAAGATAAAATGTGGAAAGTCTACTCCTTTGTATCCACAAGCTAATGGGAAGTAGAAGCAACAAAAAAACAATTGCAGATATATTAAAGAAGAAATTGGAAGGACATCACAGAGCATGGTGCGAACAAGTACATAATGCAGTATGGGCTTATAATACAACTAGAAGAGAAGCTACTGGAATGTCACCTTTTTGTTTAACATACGGAGTTGAAGCGGTGTTACCAACAGAAGTTGTTATTCCGACAACAAAAAGAGAAGCTTGGGAGAAAAATCTTAGTGCGGGCTTGATTTTAAATAAACTTGATGAATTAGAAGAAAGAAGAGAAAAAGCTTTACAACATATGGAGAATTATCAGCGAAGATTATCTCGAGAATATAATAAACGTGTCAAAATACGCGAATTTCAACCAGGAGATTTAGTTCTGTGAGAAACACCAATATATCAGCGAGAAAATGGTGGAAAATTAGCGAGAAAATGGGATAGACCTTGCATCATTAAGGAGATAGTTGGAACAGGATCTTATAGATTAATGGATCCAGAAGGAAGAGATGTTGGTCATAGATTAGACAGACCATGGAACAGGTTGTACTTAAAAAAATATTATCCGTAAAAAGCTTTGAGAAGTTATGGATTCTGAAAGAATAATTGCAAGATTACTCATGTCAAAACAAGATCATGATGTGCAAAATTTTCACAGAGATAATTACAGAACAATGACATAAAAGAAAGGGGCGAACCTTTATGGCGTACACCTTAGTTCGCGAATAAAATTTCGCAAGAGGCAAATGTAAGACCTAAAGTACGTCATATTAGGGGGTACCTGTTGCATGGATCAGGGAAAGGCTACTCCGACACTGGAACCTGAGTCATGGAGATTTGGGGTCAATAAAGCCCATCCGGGAGAGGCACCTTGGATTCTCAGCTTAAGCATATGACTTAGGTTGGGCGACTAAGGTAATAAGGACTCTCCCAAGGAGTGCAGAATCTGATCAAGGAGCCGAGGTACACGGTTGAGTCAAGAGTGTCGGGGGGGTTTGAAGCGTCCTTGCCATTCTTGACAAGTCTTGGCTTATACTGCACTCAGCCCGAAGAAAACCCCACTTAGGGTGCAGTCTCGCAAACATAAGCCCTATAGGTAAAAGGGATAAGAGGCTGCGAAAACAACTGGTTGTTGTTAAGACTAGATGGGAGGAGCTAACCTTGTATGGTAGAAGTACGCCTCCTTGAAGGGGCAACAAGGGAGAAGATAGGGGCGGCACCCTCCATTAGGGAGCTGATAAGTGTCTTAAGACGCAAATGTCATAAGGCTTATTATTCGCAAGGATATTAAGGCTTGTCATATTTGTGCAACAATCCTGAAGAGGCAATAATACAAAAGAAAAAGATAAGACGAGATCAATGGGTTTTTGCATGAAAGTGCGAAGACGTCCTGCGATTTCGTCGCAAGACGACAAAGTCATGGGGCTTTATTTTCGCAAGAATATTTAGGCCTGTCATATTGTCGCAACATTCCTGAAGAGGCCATAATACAAAATAAAAAGTTAAGGCAAGATCAATGGGTTTTTGCAAGAAAATGCAAGGACATCCTGCGATTTGGTCGCAATGACAAGAGGTGGCATAATAAGACCTTTAATTAGGAAGGCAAAATAAGACCACATGATGAAACAAAATATTTATAAGCATTCATAACAGATTATTTTTTGCAAGAAGATAATGAGAGGCAAGTATGGGAATCAATACACAAGAAGCATTATCTTTCTCATCAACAAAATATTAAAAGGAAAAGTTGATTCCAAAGTTGGTAGAAAAATGTAATTCGCAAAAGTGATAAAAATAAGACAATTCAAGAAGACAAAGCTAGATAGAGAGCTCAAGATTCAATATTAATTTCAGTAGTAGGCGATGACAAAATTTCTTCGCCAATATTCTCGCAAGCCTCTCCTTCATCTCGGTTTTGATCTTCGCCATGATTAGCATCTTGATTATCGCCAGCAACTACTTCTTCAGGAGAAATTTCTTTCTTATTTTGATTAACACCAGCAGACGCTTCTTTAGAAGGAATCTCTTCTTCATCTTCTAAGAAATTATCCTCAGCACCGCTTTCGTAATCATAATCACTATCAGCAGGGCGAGGAACTTCATCATCATCTACTTCTAAAGGATCAACTGATGTAGGAGGAAGAGATTTAGATAATAAGATGTCATTCACAAGGACTTCAGCCCGGAGATGAACTTGACGAAGATGTGCTCTTTGATGATTCCTATCTTGAATATCCTTGAAATAAGCGAGATAATCAAGTCTTCTTTCTGCTCGGTCGCGAGAACCAGTAAGAGTAGAGACAAGCAATGCATTTTCTTTGCGAATTTTGGCATATTTAGCCTCCAAAACAGTGATGGAAGAGTGAAGATTCTTCTTAGACTCTGCGAAAGATAGAATACAAAACTTCATTAAGATGAAAAATTCAGAAAGATATGTCAAGGAAAAGATAATTAAGGAAGTCAAACTATTATGACTACCTTCCTTTTGCGAAATAAGGTTTTGAATCAAAGACAGACAACTATTTTCCCAACGGTCCATTGCGTCATCAAATTTATCTCCAACTAAACCTTTAAGTCGAGACCGAAGATTTTTCTCGTTAGAAATAAGAGAGGCATTTTTCTTCGCAAGAGAAGAATAAGATTCTTCTAATTTGGAATACTGTTCTTTAAGTTAATTCGCCTTTACACTTAAAGCTATTCTACCTTGAATAAGTGTATCTCTTTCAGCGATAGATGATTCCGTCACTTCTTTAAGTTCATTTCTCAAAGAGCGAAGAGATTGCTCTTGGTCGGCACATACTTTTTGGAGAATACTAAGTTGTTGCGAAGATATCGCCATCTTGTTTAAATAAGTTCGCTTCTCTTGAGACAAGGTTTTATTCTCATCTGATAAAGTTTTCATCTCTAAATTAGCTTTAGTTAAAGAATAAGAAAGACGAGATACTTCATTACTTAATAGATCTTGTCTTTGAACTAATTGGGTATTTTCATTGGTAAGATTATTTATCTGATCAAGAGAATATGAATAGAGGTTATCTAATTGGTTATATTGATCCATCAAGATTTCTTTATCAACAAGGGATTCTTCAACAACAGATTCAAATTGGTATCTCTCCATTATTCGTTTCTGGTTTAATGCTTAACATGCGAAAGAGGGATTTAAAGGATAGTTAAACATGGGAAGGATAAAACCATCGAAAAGGTAAATTAAAGACATAGATAAGAATATCATACCTCTCAATTCATCATTCTTCTTGCGAAGATTGTCACGATCCAGCAAAACATTCTGAAGCTTCTGATTTTCAAGACGAAGAGCATTACATTCTTTTTCTAAAGCTGTCTGCGAAGCAGCTCTGTCAGAACCCAAATGCTTGCTCAGAATTTCGCAAACATTAGACTTGAGGGGATCAATAGAAGACTTCTTGCCATCATCCAGAATTTCAGATAAAACTCTGAAAGCAATATCTATCCCTTCCACGGTTTCTTTTGAAATAGGAAGAGACTTGGGTGGAGAACTGGTAGAGATAGAAGCTTGAGAAACACTCTCAATGGGAAGAGAAGAGGTTTCATTCGCAAAAGGATCCACAAGGGGAATTTCAATCATAGAAAGGTCAGCTGAAGAAATGAAGTCAGAGGCAGCATTTTCGTGAATTGAAGATAAAGGTTTATCTTGCGAAGATATCACAGGAGATTTGGAAGAAATGAGTAGGTGGAAGGGAACAGAAGTTGGAACAATTTTAAGGTGGCGAGATTTCTTTAGAGGTTTATTAAGATCTTTATCACCCTGCGAATTACAATCTAGATAAGAAACAGAGGCAACAATATTGTTATTAGAAAAAGATAGTGTTTCTTACTACCTTCTCATTCGCAGACTTTCTTTTATGTGCGACAACCTTATGCTGTGATTCGGGAATGTTAGGGTTCTGAACTGTAAATTTAGTGTTGGAGCCGCTTTTGCTGAAATAACAAGAGTATGGGAATCACATAAACAACGTAAACAAGATCAAACGAGGCAACAAACAAGATCAATTTCAAATATATCAATTTCAGCAAAACTCATAAAGAAGAAAAAAGAAGACTAACCTTGATGAATCCATGAAAAATAATAGCAGGGAGATCGTCTCGAAGAAAATTACGAACTGTGAAGATCTAGTATGAAGATGAAGAAGAACTTAAAAAGGTTGAAGAAAAGTTGCAATAAAGGAATTTGCAGAAGAATGATGAAGAATTTGCAGAAGAACGATGAAGTTGTAGAGAAAATAAAAAGAGGAAGAAATAGAGTGAGAAGGAATATATATAGAGGGAATTTCTCCAAAGAAATTAAACACGATTAATGCGGAAAGATATAAGCGGTTAAAAGGCAACGGTTACAAAAGAAGTGTCGAGAAATAAATGGAAGAAAGAATACGTGTGATAAATGCAGAATATGAAGAAGAGAACAGCTGCGGCGTTTCTCACATCATTCTCTACTTCGCAGAGAAAATATGAGAAGAGGAAAGATGTAGGATCAGAATCTCGCAACAATAATGTCTCAGCGAAGTTATCAATGGTACACCACAATAGCGTCGTAGAACAATATCAGGAAGAATATAACAAATGGTGTCAGCTAGGATCATGAGAAAGATGTGATGGTCCTGCGAAAATTAGAGAGCTTGCGAAATTAACATTTGTAAGGTTGCGAGAATGTCGCAAGCCATATCCGAAAATAAAGGACAGATTAGCTGTCATCCACTATGTATTTCCCTGTAAATAGTCATTCGAGTTGTAAAGAGAGGAGAGATCTTTTTTGAGTAAGAAATAAGTAAATATGAGAGAGAAAGTTTAGAGCAGAGATCATTCTTGACTTCTTTATCTTTCTTGTAAGAACATTCAAAAATTAATCAATAAAATTACGAATATAAACTTAAAATGAGTTGATCAACAATGAGATCATATGAGGGGTGTAGTGTAGGATTTCCTGCAACTACAAGAATATAAAGAAGATTTTTTTTACTCGAAGAAATAAACACTATTAATGTGAAAAGACGTGAGCGGTTGAAAAGCAACGGTTACAGAAGACGTGTCATGAAATAGATGGAAGAAAGGATACGTGTGATAAATGCAGAATATGAAGAGATGGACGGCTGCGGCATTTCTCACATCATTCTCTACTTCGCAGAGAAGATAGGAGAAGAGGCAAGATGTAGGATCAGAATCTCGCAGCAATAATGCCTCAGCGAAATTATTAACCACACAACACAGCAGTGTCGCAGAACAACTTCAGAAACAAAATAATAAACGGCGTCAGCTAAATCATGAGAAAAATGTGATACTCCTGCGAAAATTAGAGAGTTTGCGAGATTAAAATTTGTAAGGATGCGAGAATGTCGCAAGTCATATCCGAAAATAAAGGACAGATTAGCTGTCATCCACTATGTAATTCCCTATAAATAGCCGCTCAGTTGTAAAGGAAAAGAGGATCTTTTCTGATTGAGAAGCAAGTAAATAGGAGAGAGAAAATCTAGAACAGTGGTTATTCTTGATCCCTTTATCTTTTCTTGTAAGATTGTTCAAAGATTCATCAATAAAATTAAGATTATTCATCTAAAATGAGTTGAATGTTAATGAAATCTTGTGAGGGGTGAAGTGTAGGATTTCCTGCAACTACAGAATGTTTCATAAAAACCCAAAAAACACTTAAGAGCCCTAAAAGAGCTCTGAGAAACTCTAAAAAGCTCAGGAAGACTCCAAAAAGGTTTGAAAAGCTTAAATTTAATTATACTCCGTAGCACTGGGATCTACAAGCTAGGATATTCTTTAAAGAATGATAATAACAAATCCCTACAATAGTGAAGATCAACTTTGAATGTTCTCAAAAAAGTCTTGAAAACTCTAAAAAGCCCTAAAATATCTAAAGAGCTCTGAAAAACTATTAAAATCTCTAAGTCAACTACATTTCATAGCACTAGTATCTCTACTTGCCAGGGGATTCATTAAAGCCAACTGAAAGTAACATAATTCTTTATAAAGAATGATACTAACAAAATACCCTACAATAATGAAGATTATCTTTGAATGTTTCCTAAAATCCCTAAAAACACTAAAGAGCCCTGAAAGAGCTCTGAGAAACTCTAAAAAGCTCAGTTAGACTCCAAAAACTTTGAAAATCTTAAAATTTAATTATAGTTTGTTACTCTGGGATCTACAAGCTAGGATATTCGTTAAATAATGATAATAAAAAATCCCTACAATAATGAAGATCAACTTTAAATGTTCTCAAAAAAGCCTTGAAAACTTTAAAAAAACCCTGAAAACTCTAATAATCCCTAAAATATCTAAAGAACTCTGAAAAACTCTAAAAAGCTCTAAGTTAATTACATTTCGTTGCACTAGTATCTACTAGCCATGGGATTCGTAAAATCCAACCTAAAGTAACTTAATTCTTTATAAAGAATGATACTAACAAAATTCCCATACAATAATGAAGATTATCTTTGAATGTTTCTTAAAAACACTAAAGAGCCTTGAAAGAACTCTGAGAAACTCTAAAAAGCTCATGAACACTCCAAAAAGCTTTGAAAAGCTTAAATTTAATTATACTCCGTAGTATTGGGATCCACAAGCTAGGATATTCGTTAAAGAATGATAATAACAAATCCCTACAATAGTGAAGATCAACTTTGAATGTTCTCTAAACATCCTTGAAAACTCTAAAAAAACCCTGAAAACTCTAAAAAGCCCTAAAATATCTAAAGAGCTCTGAGAAGCTCTAAAAAACTCTAAGTTAATTACATTTCATTATCTCTACTAGCCAAGGGATTCGTTAAAGCCAACTGAAAGTAACTTAATTCTTTATAAAGAATGATACTAACAAAATACCCTACAATAATGAAGATTATCTTTGATTGTTTCCTAAAATCCCTAAAACACTAAAGAGCCCTGAAAGAGGTTTGAGAAACTCTAAAAACCTCAGGAAGAGCTTTAATTATACTCTGTAGGATCAGAATCTCGCAACAATTATGTCTCAGCAAAATTATCAGTGGTATTGCACAATAGCGTCGCAGAACAATTTCAAAAACGACGTCAGCAAAGATCATGAGAAAGATGTGATGGTCCTGCGAAAATTAGAGAGCTTGCGAAGTTACATTTGTAAGGTTGCGAGAATGTCGCAAACCGTACCCGGAAATAAATGACAATTTAGCTGTCATCCACTATGTATTTCCTTATAAATAGTCATTCGAGTTGTAAAGGAATGAGGGATCTTTTTTGAGATAAGAAACAAGTAAATAGGAGAGAGAAAGTTGAGAGCAGAGATCATTCTTGATTTCTTTATTTTCTTTGTAAGAACATTTAGAAATTAATCAATAAAATTAAGAGTGAAAACCTAAAAATGAGTTGATCAATAATGAAATTAAATGAGGGGTGTATTGTAGGATTTCTTGCAACTACATAATGGGGATAGAAACAGGGAGATTGAAGATCGAAAGTTGAAGATTGTTGATTGAGAATATTCAAATCAAGAAAGTGATTAAATAAATCAGTGAATCAGTTAAAAGAAAGATGAGTAGAATTAATGAAAATGGAAAAAGATTGGGGTGTAATATGATAACAAAAAGCTTGATCAATGAGTTTCATGAAAACGTCAAAGGAAGAATACATAAACGAAATTTTGAAGGAAAGAAAATTATAGCGGTAGAAAAACTATCACCCTTGAAAGAGTGGGAAAAGCAAAAAATTGCATTCATGGCGGAAGAAATACCAAAAGAAAATTTAAACCATACATCTCTGTTGGCATCACAGTGCCTATTACACGAAAAGAGAAGGATACAACAATAAAATCTGCAGGAGAATGGATGTTGAACAGAACTTTAATCGATACAGGAAGTTAAGTTAATATAATATTTTATCATGCATTCCGGGGAATGGGATTTAAAGATGAATAAATGTCCAGTTCAGCATATTTTGTTCACGGCTTTGGAAAATCCACAACAAAACCTAAAGGAGAAATAGTGGTGCGAATTCCACTTGGAGAAATCGAAACATATGTAACATTGTGTGTGGTGGATATGGAATCGCCATATAATATGTTATTAGGAAGATCATGGATACATGCGATAAAAGTTGTGGTATCAACGTTGCATCAATGTATTAAATTCCCCACTCCAAATGGAATAGGTGAAATTAGAGGAGATGTTGACAATGCGAAATTATGTCATCAAATTGAAGTAAAGCATTATGAAGAACAAGCAAAAAGGAAACAATTTCGCAGAAAACTGGCAAAGGAAGCAAAGAAGGAAGAAGAATTTAGAGTTTTTATGATAAGGGCAAAAGAAGAAAAAGGAATACCCAGCGAAATTTCGGAAGAAGGGGAAGAACCCATAAAAGCAATAAAAGAACCAACACCAATGGGAGAACCTAAATCCAGTTACACTGCCGCAGAACCAACAAAAGAAATAAATGTTGGGACTGTAGAGGAGCCTCTAATGTTGAGAATTGGAACCAAAATGGATGTAGAAGAAGAAGAAAGAACTGTCAACATGTTGCGAGAATATAAAGATATTTTCGCAGGAAACATGGATGAGATACCAGGAATAGATCCATCAATTGCTTGCCACAAATTGGAGATTAACAAAAATGTGAGACCATTTAAACAGAGAACAAGAAAAATCGCAACAACTTACCATTCCCAAATAGAAGAAGAATTACAGAAAATGCTTGAGGTAGGAATTATAAGAGAAGCTAAATACCCAGAATGGATAGCGAATATGGTCATTGTCCCAAAGAAAAACAAGGGAATCAGGATTTGCATAGATTTCACTGATTTGAACAAAGCTTGCCCCAAAGATAGTATTCCGTTACCCGATATTCCTCAAATGGTGGAATCTGTAGCGGGAAATGATAGGGTATCATCTTTAAATGGGTACAAAGGGTATAACCAAATTCCTCTTGCTGAAGAAGATCAAGAACATACTGCTTTCTTTGCCCCTAGAGGTTTATATTGTTACACGAAAATGCCATTTGGTTTGCGAAATGCGGGAGCGACATATCAAAGAATGGTAGAGAAGGTGTTCGCAAAATGGATACATAAAATATTAGAAGTATACATGGACGACATGTTAGTAAAGAGTAAGGAAGCTAAAGACCATGTACAAGACTTGAGGGAGATTTTTGAACAAATCCGGCAGTATAACATTAAATTGAATCCTGAGAAGTGTACTATTGGAGTTGCATTGGGAAAAATTTTAGGCTACATTGTATCAAAGGAAGGAATACAGGTTGATCCAGAAAAAGTGCAAGCAGTTCGTGACATGCCAACACCAGCAACAATAAAAGATGTACAGAAATTGAATGGGCTTCTAGCTTCGCTGGGGAGATTCATTTCGCGATCATCAGACGAATGCAAATATTTTTTCGATATACTCAAGAAGGGTGCGAAATTTAAATGGAGTGATGAATGTGAAAAGGCTTTTCAAGGAATCAAAGAACATCTTATGAATACAACCATTTTATAACAGGCAGAACCAGGAGAAGAATTATTGATTTACCTTGCGACAACATCGCATGCATTAAGTGTTGTGTTATTGCGAGTAGACGCAGGAGTGGAGAAACCCATTTATTACATTAGCAAAACTTTTAATACTGCTGAGAAGAATTACTCAAAGATTGAAAAATTAATCTTAGCATTGGTCTATGCATCATTTAAGCTCCGCATATACTTTCAAGCACACAAGATAAAGGTATTAACAAAAGTGCCAATTGAATCAGTGATGAAGAATTCTAAAAGATCAGGAAGGGTAGAGAGATGGAATGCACAAGTAGGCCACTTTGATATTAAATATGAAATTTTGTCTTCACCAAAATCACAAGTTGTTGCGGATTTCTTGGCAGAATTTCCTTTAGAAGAAGATGAAGCAGTAGAAGAAATGATGGATGTAGAAGAAGAACATGGAGATCCAAAAGATTTATTAACAGAACCAAATACATGGGAAATATTGGTAGATGGATCATCAAATGGAGAAGGAAATGGAGTTGGAATTGTTTTAATTTCGCCAGAAGGAATAAAGATGGATTTTTCATTCAGATTAGAATTTGCATCCACTAATAATGAAACAGAATATGAAGCTGTGATACATGCTTTAAAATTCACAATAGAGATGAAACTAGAAAATGCCAGGATCACTAGTGATTCGCAGCTAGTTATTCGCCAAATAAAAGGAGAGTATACTACAAATGAACCATCCTTGAATAAATACAAGAAGCTGGTTGAAGAATTATCAGCGAAAATCCCAAAGATAAAATGGAGGCACATTTCAAGAAAGGATAATAGACTCGCAGCCGATTTTGCTTTCATCTTAAGCATGATGACAGATCCAACTGCGAGATGCATAAAAATACAAACACTTCTGTCACCATCAATAAATAAAGAAGAGGAAGATGTGGATGTGATGGTGATAGATAATGAAAAAGAAGAATAAATGAACAATGTCGCAGACTGGAGAATGGAACTTCACGCATATTTGGCGAAAGGAGAAACACCAAGAAATAGATTGGAAGCACACAAGTTAAAAAGCCGAGAAACGAATTATGAATTAAGAGATGGGTTGCTATACTGAAAATCCTTTAGCGGACCGTCACTCAGATGTTTGACGCGAGAGGAAGGAGAAAAGGTGCTGAAAATGTTACATAGTGGAGATGCTGGCAATCATAGTGGAGGAAGATCTTTGGCACATAGAGCAAAAATGCAAGGTTATTATTGGCCATACATGCATGAAGATGCAAAACAAATATCAAGACGTTGTGAAGATTGTCAGCGACATGGAAAGAAAATACATGCACCAGGTGCACTATTGTCATCTTTAACCAGTGTATGGCCCTTTGGAAAATGGGGCTTAGACATTGTGGGGCCATTTTTACCAGGAACTGGACAAAGAAGATACTTAATAGTCGCAACAGATTATTTCACAAAATGGACAGAAGTGAAGGCAGTACAACATATTCGCGACAAAGATATCTTTACATTTATATTCGAAAATATCATTTGCAGATTTGAAATTCCTGCACAGTTGGTATCTGATAATGGGAAACAGTTTGAGGGGCAGAATATAGAAATGTTACTTAATGCATTCAAGATAGAATGTGGAAAGTCCACTCCTTTGTATCCACAAGCAAATGGGCAAGTAGAAGCAACAAATAAAACAATTGCAGATATATTAAAGAAGAAATTGGAAGGACATCACAGATCATGGTGCGAACAAGTACATAATGCAGTATGGGCTTATAATACAACTAGAAGAGAAGCTACTGGAATGTCACCTTTTTGTTTAACATACGGAGTTGAAGCGGTGTTACCAACAGAAGTTGCTATTCCGACAACAAAAAGAGAAGTTTGGGAGAAAAATCTTAGTGCGGGTTTAATTTTAAACAAACTTGATGAATTAGAAGAAAAACTAGAAAAAGCTTTACAACATATGGAGAATTATCAGCAAAGATTAGCTCGAGAATATAATAAGCGTGTCAAAATACGTGAATTTCAACCAGGAGATTTAGTTCTGCGAGAAACACCAATATATCAGCGAGAAAATGGTGGAAAATTAGCGAAAAAATGGGATGGACCTTACATCATTAAGGAGATAGTTGGAACAGGAGCTTATAGATTAATGGATCCAGAAGGGAGGGATGTTGGTCATAGATTAGACAGACCATGGAACAGGTTGTATTTGAAAAGATATTATCAGTAAGAAGCTTTGAGAAGTTATAAATTCTGAAAAAATAATTGCAGAATTACTCATATCAAAAGAAGATCATGATGTGCGAAATTGTCGCAGAGATAACCACAGAACAATGACATAACAGAAAGGGGCGAACCTTTATGGCGTACACCCTAGTTCGCGAATAAAATTTCGCAAGAGGCAAATGTAAGACCTAAAGTACGTCATATTAGGGTGTACCTGTTACATGGCTCAGGGAAAGGCTACACCGCCACCGGAACCTGAGTCATGGAGATTTGGGGTCAATAAAGCCCATCCGGGAGAGGGACCTTGGATTCTCATCTTAAGCATATGACTTAGGTTGGGCGACTAAGGTAAGGACTCTCCCAAGGAGTGCAGATCTGATCAAGGCGCCGAGGTACACGGTTGAGTCAAGAGTGTCGGGGGTGTTTGAAGCGTCCTTGCCATTCTTGACAAGTCTTGGATTATACTGCACTCGGCCTGAAGAAAACCCTACTTAGGGTGCAGTCTCGTAACCATAAGCCCTATAGGAAAAAGGGATAAGAGGCTGCGAAAATAATTGGTTGTTGTTAAGACTGGATGGGAGGATCTAACCTTGTATGGTAGAAGTACGCCTCCTTGAAGGGGCAACCAGGGGGTTGGACAGTAAGATGTCATTTACAAGGACTTCAGCCCGGAGATGAACTTGGCGAAGAAGTGCTCTTTGATGATTCCTATCTTGAATATCTTTAAAATAAGCAAGGTAATCAAGTCTTCTTTCTGCTCGATCGCGAGAACCAGTGAGGGTAGAGACGAGCAAGGCATTCTCTTTGCGAATTTTAGCATATTTAGCCTCCAAGTCAGAAATAGAGGAATGAAGATTCTTCTCAGACTCTGCGAAAAATAGAATACAAAATTTTGTTAAAATAAGGAATTCAGAGAGATATAACAAAGAAAAGATAATTAAGGAAGTCAAGCTATTATGACTACCTTCCTTTTGCGAAATAAGGTGTTGAATCAAGGATACACAACTATTCTCCCAATGGTCCATTGCGTCATCAAATTTATCTCCAACTAAACCTTTAAGTCGAGACTGAAGATTTTTCTCTTTAGAAATAAGGAAGGTATTTTTCTTCGCAAGAGAAGAATAAGATTCTTCTAATTTGGAATATTGTTCTTTAAGCTGATTTTCCTTCACACTTAAAGCTATTCTACCTTGAATGAGTGTATCTCTTTCAACAATAGATGATTCTGTTACTTCTTTAAGTTCATTTTTTAAAGAGCGAAGAGATTTCTCTTGGTCAACACATACTTTTTGGAGAATATTAAGTTGTTGCGAAGATATCGCCATCTTGTTTAAATAAACTCGCTTCTCTTGAGATAAGGTTTTATTCTCATCTGATAAAGTTTCCATCCCTAAATTAGTTTGGTTAAAGAGTAAGAAAGACGAGATACTTCACTACTTAATAGATCTTGTCTTTGAACTAATTGGGTATTTTAATTGGTAAGGTTATTTATTTGATTAAGAGAATATGAATAGAGGTTATCTAATTGGTTATATTGATCCATTAAGACTTCTTTATCAACACGGGCTTCTTCAACAGCAGATTCAAATTGATATCTCTCCATTACTCATTTCTGATTTAATGCTTAACATGCGAAAAAGGGTTTAAAGGATAATTAAACATGGGAAGGATAAAACCATCGAAAAGGCAAATTAAAGACATAGATGAGGAAATCATACCTCTTAATTCATCATTCTTCTTGCAAAGATTGTCACGATCCAGCAAAACATTCTGAAGTTTCTGATTTTCAAGACGAAGAGCATTACATTCTTTTTTTAAAGCTGTCTGCGAAGCAGCTTTGTCAGAACCCAAATGCTTGCTCAGAATTTCACAAACATTAGACTTGATGGGATCATTAGAATACTTCTTGCCATCATCCAGAATCTCAGATAAAATCTTGAAAGCAATACCTATCCCTTCCAAGGTTTCTTTCGACAGAGGGAGAGACTTGGGTAGAGAACTAGTAGAGATAGAAGGTTGAGAAACATTCTCAATGGGAAGAGAAGAGGTTTCATTTGCAGAAGGATCCATAAGGGGAATTTCAATCATAGAAAGATCAACTGGAGAAATGAAATCAGGGGCAGCGTTTTCGTGAGTTGGAGATAAAGTTTTATCTTGCGAAGATGTAGCAGGAGATTTTGAAGAAATGAAATCAGAGGCAGCATCTTCACGAACTGGAGACAAAGGTTTAACTTGCGAATATGTCTCAGGAGATTTGGAAGAAATGAGTAGGTGAAAGGGGACAGAAGTTGGAACAGTCTTGAGGTGGCGAGATTTCTTATGAAGTTTATGAAGATCTTTATCACCCTGCGAATTACAACCTAGATAAGATACAGAGGCAACAATATTGTTATTAAAAAAGATAAAAGATAGTGTTTCTTACTACCTTCTCATTCGCAGACTTTCTTTTATGTGCGACAACTTTATGCTGTGATTTGGGATTGTTAGGGTTCAGAACTGTAAATTTAGTGTTGGAGCCGCTTTTGCTGAAATAACAAGAGTATGGGAATCACATAAACAACATCACATGAGGAAATAAACAAGATTAATTTCAAATATATCAATTTCAGCAAAGCTCATAAGGAAGAAAAGAGAAGATTAACCTTGATGAATCCATGAGAAATGATAGTAGGGAGATTATCTCTAAGAAGATCACGAACTATGAAGATCTAGTTTGAAGATGAAGAAGAACCTAAAAAGATTGAAGAGGAAAGAAGAAAAGTTGCAATAATAAAATTTGCAGAAGAACGATGAAGTTGCAGAGAGAATAAAGAGAAAGAAGAAGAGAATGAAAACAAATATATATAGAGGGAATTTTTCCTCGAGAAAATAAACACGGTTAATACGGAAAGATTTAAGCGGTTAAAAAATAACGGTTACAAAGGACGTGTCGAGAAATAAATAGAAGAAAGAATACGTGTGATAAATGCAGAATATGAGAAGATAAGCAGTTTCGGAATTTCTCACATCATTCTCTACTTTGCAGAGAAGATATGTGAAGAGGCAAGATGTAGGATCAGAATCTCGCAACAATTATGTCTCAGCGAAATTATCAGTGGTATTGCACAATAGCGTCGCAGAAAAATTTCAGAAACGACGTCAGCAAAGACCATGAGAAAGATGTGATGGTCCTGCGAAAATTAGAGAGCTTGCGAAGTTAACATTTGTAAGGTTGCGAGAATGTCGCAAACCATTCCCGGAAATAAAGGACAGATTAGCTGTCATCCACTATGTATTTCCTTATAAATAGTCATTCGAGTTGTAAAGGAATGAGGGATCTTTTTTGAGATAAGAAACAAGTAAATAGGAGAGAGAAAGTTGAGAGCAGAGATCATTCTTGATTTCTTTATTTTCTTTGTAAGAACATTTAGAAATTAATCAATAAAATTAAGAGTGAAAACCTAAAAATGAGTTGATCAATAATGAAATTAAATGAGGGGTGTATTGTAGGATTTCCTGCAACTACATAATGGGGATAGAAACAGGGAGATTGAAGATCGATAGTTGAAGATTGTTGATTGAGAATATTCAAATCAAGAAAGTGATTAAATAAATCAGTGAATCAGTTAAAAGAAAGATGAGTAGAATTAATGAAAATGGCAAAACTCTAAAAATCCCTAAAATGTCTAAAGAGTTCCGAAAAACTCTAAAAAGCTCTAAGTTATTTACATTTTGTTGCACTAGTATCTACTAGCTAGGGGATTCGTCAAACCCAACTGAAAGTTACTTAATTCTTTATAAAGAACGATACTAACAAAATTCCCCTAGAATAATGAAGATTATCTTTGAATGTTTCCTAAAAACACTAAAGAGCCTTGAAAGAGCTCTGAGAAACTCTAAAAAGCTCAGGAAGACTCCAGAAAGCTTTGAAAAGCTTAAATTTAATTATACTCTGTAGCACTGAGATTTACAAGCTAGGATATTCGTTAAAGAATGATAATAACAAATCCATACAATAGTGAAGATCAACTTTGAATGTTCTCTAAACAGCCTTGAAAACTCTAAAAAAAACCTGAAAACTCTAAAAAACCCTAAAATATCTATAGAGCTCTGAAAAATCCAAAGAGCTCTGAGAAATTCTATAAAGCTCTGAAAAAGCTTTAAGTTAATTATATTTCGTAGCACTAGTATCTACTACCCAGGGGATTCGTTAAATCCCACTGAAAGTAACTTAATTCTTTGTAAAGAATGTAACTAACAAAATTCCCTATAATAATGAATATTATATTTGAATGTTTCCTAAAAACACTAAAGAGCCCTGAAAAAGCTCTGAGAAACTCCAAAAAGCTCAGGAAGACACCAAAAAGCTTTGAAAAGCTTAAATTTAATTATACTTCGTAACACTGGGATCTACAAGCTACGAGATTCGTTAAAGAATGATAATAACAAATCCATACAATAGTGACGATCAACTTTGAATGTTTTCTAAGAAGCCTTGAAAACTCTAAAAAACCCTGAAAACTCTAAAAAGCCTAAAATATCTAAAGAGCTCTGAAAAATCCAAAGAGCTCTGAAAAACTCTAAAAAGCTCTAAGTTAATAACATTTCGTAGCAGTAGTATCTACTAGCCAGGGGATTCATTAAAGCCAACTGAAAGTAACTTAATTCTTTATAAATAATGATACTAACAGAAAATCCCTACAATAATGAAGATTATCTTTGAATGTTTCCTAAAAACCCAAAAAACACTAAAGAGCCCTGAAGAGCTCTGAGAAACTCTAAAAAGCTCAGGAAAACTCCAAAAAGCATTGAAAATCTTAAATTTAATTATACTCCGGAGCACTGGGATCTACAAGCTAGGATATTCGTTAAATAATGATAATAACAATTCCCTACAATAGTGAAGATCAACTTTAAATGTCCTCAAAAAAGCCTTGAAAACTCTAAAAAACCTGAAAACTCTAAAAAGCCTAAAATATCTAAAGAGCTCTGAAAAACTATAAAAAGCTCTAAGTTAATTACATTTCGTTGCACTTGTATCTACTAGCCAGGAGATTCGTTAAAGCCAACTGAAAGTAACTTAATTCTTTATAAAGAATGATACTAACAAAATAACCTACAATTATGAAGATTAACTTTGAATGTTTCCTAAAATCCCTAAAAACACTAAAGATCCCTGAAAGTGCTCTGAGAAACTCTAAAAAGCTCAGGAAAACTCCAAAAAGCTTTGAAAAGCTTAAAATTTAAATATACTCTGTTGCATTGGGATCTACAAGCTAGGAGATTCGTTAAAGAATGATAATAACAAATCCCTACAATAGTGAAGATCAACTTTAAATGTCCTCAAAAAATCCTTGAAAATTCTAAAAAACCTGAAAACTCTAAAAATCCCTAAAGTATCTCTAGAGCTCTGAAAAACTATAAAAAGCTCTAAGTTAATTACATTTCGTTGCACTAGTATCTACTAGCTAGGGGATTCGTTAAAGCCAACTGAAAGTAACTTAATTCTTTATAAAGAATGATACTAACAAAATAACCTACAATTATGAAGATTATCTTTGAATGTTTCTTAAAATCCCTAAAAACACTAAAGAGCCCTGAAAGACCTCTGAGAAACTCTAAAAAGCTCAGGAAACTCCAAAAAGCTTTGAAAAGCTTAAAATTTAATTATACTCTGTTGCACTGGGATCTACAAGCTAGGAGATTCGTTAAAGAATGATAATAACAAATCCCTACAATAGTGAAGATCAACTTTAAATGTCCTCAAAAAAGCCTTGAAAACTCTAAAAAACCCGGTAAACTCTAAAAAGCCCTAAAATATCTAAAGAGCTCTGAAAAACTATAAAAAGCTCTAAGTTAATTACATTTCGTAGCACTAGTATCTACTAACCAGGGTATTCGTTAAAGCCAACTGAAAATAACTTAATTCTTTATAAAGATTGATACTAACAAAATAACCTACAATTATGAAGATTATCTTTGAATGTTTCCTAAAATCCCTAAAAACACTAAAGAGCCCTGAAAGAGCTCTGAGAAACTCTAAAAAGCTCATGAAAACTCCAAAAAGCTTTGAAAAGCTTAAAATTAAATTATACTCTGTTGCACTGGGATCTACAAGCTAGGAGATTCGTCAAAGAATGATAATAGCAAATCCCTACAATAGTGAAGATCAACCTTGAATCTTCTCTAAAAAGCCTTGAAAACTCTAAAAAACCAGGAAAACTCTAAAAAGCCCTAAAATATATAATGAGCTCTTAAAACTCTAAAAATCTCTAAGTTAATTACATTTCGTAGCACTAGTATCTACTAGCCAGGGATTCGTTAAAGTCAACTGAAAATAACTTAATTCTTTATAAAGACTGATACAAACAAAATTCCCTACAATAATGAAGATTATCTTTGAATGTTTCCTAAAAACACTAAAGAGCCCTGAAAGAGCTCTGAGAAACTCTAAAAATCTAAAGAAGACTTCAAAAAGCTTTGAAAAACTTAAATTCAATTATACACCGTAGCACTGGGATCTACAAGCTAGGAGATTCGTTAAAGAATGATAATAACAAATCCCAATAATAGTGAAGATCAACCTTGAATGTTCTCTAAAAAGCTTTTAAAACTCTAAAAAGCCCTAAAATATCTAAAGAGCTCTGAAAAACTCTAAAAATCTCTAAGTTAATTACATTTCGTAGCACTGGTATCTACTAGCCAGTGGATTCCTTAAAGCCAACTGAAAGTAACTTAATTCTTTATAAAGAATGATACTAACAAATAACCTGCAATTATGAAAATTCTCTTTGAATGTTTCCTAAAATCCCTAAAACACTAAAGAGCCCGGAAAGAGCTCTGAAAAGCTTAGGAAAACTCCAAAAAGCTTTGAAAAGCTTAAAATTTAATTATACTCTATTGCATTGGGATCTACAAGTTAGGATTTTCGTTAAAGAATGATAATAACAAATCCCTACAATAGTGAAGATCAACTTTAAATGTCCTCAAAAAAGCCTTGAAAACTCTATAAAACCTGGAAACTCTAAAAAGCCCTAAAATATCTAAAGAGTTCTGAAAAACTATAAAAAGCTCTAAGTTAATTACATTTCGTTGCACTAGTATCTACTAGCCAGGGGATTCGTTAAAGCCAACTGAAAGTAACTTAATTCTTTATAAAGAATGATACTAACAAAATAACCTACAATTATGAAGATTATCTTTGAATGTTTCCTAAAATCCCTAAAAACACTAAAGAGCCCTGAAAGACCTCTGAGAAACTCTAAAAAGCTCAGGAAACTCAAAAAAGCTTTGAAAAGCTTAAAATTTAATTATACTCTGTTGCACTGGGATCTACAAGCTAGAAGATTCGTTAAAGAATGATAATAACAAATCCCTACAATAGTGAAGATCAACCTTGAATGTTCTCTAAAAAGCTTTTAAAACTCTAAAAAGCCCTAAAATATCTAAAGAGCTCTGAAAAACTCTAAAAATCTCTAAGTTAATTACATTTCGTAGCACTGGTATCTACTAGCCAGGGGATTCCTTAAAGCCAACTGAAAGTAACTTAATTCTTTATAAAGAATGATACTAACAAAATAACCTACAATTATGAAGATTCTCTTTGAATGTTTCCTAAAATCCCTAAAAACACTAAAGAGCCCGGAAAGAGCTCTGAAAAGCTTAGGAAAACTCCAAAAAGATTTGAAAAGCTTAAAATTTAATTATACTCTATTGCACTAGGGTCTACAAGTTAGGAGATTCGTTAAAGAATGATAATAACAAATCCCTACAATAGTGAAGATCAACTTTAAATGTCCTCAAAAAAGCCTTGAAAACTATAAAAAACCTGAAAACTCTAAAAAGCCCTAAAATATCTAAAGAGTTCTGAAAAACTATAAAAAGCTCTATGTTAATTACATTCCATTGCACTAGTATCTACTAGCCAGGGGATTCGTTAAAGCCAACTGAAAGTAACTTAATTCTTTATAAAGAATGATACTAACAAAATAACCTACAATTATGAAGATTATTTTGAATGTTTCCTAAAATCCCTAAAAACACTAAAGAGCCCTGAAAGACCTCTGAGAAACTCTAAAAAGCTCAGGAAACTCCAAAAAGCTTTGAAAAGGTTAAAATTTAATTAAACTCTGTTGCACTGGGATCTACAAGCTAGGAGATTCGTTAAAGAATGATAATAACAAATCCCTACAATAGTGAAATTCAACTTTAAATTTCCTCAAAAAAGCCTTGAAAACTCTAAAAAACCCGGTAAACTCTAAAAAGCCCTAAAATATCTAAAGAGCTCTGAAAAACTATAAAAAGCTCTAAGTTAATTACATTTCGTAGCACTAGTATCTACTAGCCAGGGGATTCGTTAAAGCCAACTAAAAGTAACTTAATTCTTTATAAAGAATGATACTAACAAAATACCCTACAATAATGAAGATTATCTTTGAATGTTTTCTTAAAACCCTAAAAACACTAAAGAGCTCTGAAAGGGCTTTGAGAAATTTTAAAAATCTCATGAAGACTCCAAAAAGCTTTGAAAAGCTTAAATTTAATTATACTCCGTAGCACTGGGATCTACAAGCTACGAGATTCTTTAAAGAATGATAATAACAAATCCCTACAATGGTGAAGATCAACCTTGAATCTTCTCTAAAAAGTCTTGAAAACTCTGAAAAACCAGGAAAACTCTAAAAAGCCCTAAAATATATAATGAGCCTCGAAAAACTCTAAAAATCTCTAAGTTAATTACATTTGTAGCACTAGTATCTACTAGCCAGGGATTCGTTAAAGTCAACTGAAAGTAACTTAATTCTTTATAAAGACTGATACTAACAAAATTCCCTACAATAATGAAGATTATCTTTGAATGTTTCCTAAAAACACTAAAGAGCCCTGAAAGAGCTCTGAGAAACTCTAAAAATCTAAAGAAGACTTCAAAAAGCTTTAAAAACTTAAATTCAATTATACACGTAGCTCTGGGATCTACAAGCTAGGAGATTCGTTAAAGAATGATAATAACAAATCCCTATAATAGTGAAGATCAACCTTGAATGTTCTCTAAAAAGCTTTAAAACTCTAAAAAACCCTAAAATATCTAAGAGCTCTGAAAAAACCTCAAAAATCTCTAAGTTAATTACATTTCAAAGCACTGGTATCTAGCCAGGGGATTCCTTAAAAGCCAACTGAAAAGTAACTTAATTCTTTTATAAAGAATGATACAACAAATAAACCTACAATTATGAAGATTCTCTTGAATGTTTCCTAAAATCCTAAAAACACTAAAGATCCCAGAAAGAGCTCTGAGAAAAGCTCAGGAAAACTCCAAAAGCTTTGAAAAGCTTAAAATTTAATATTACTCTGTTTGCATTGGGATCTACAAGTAGGATTTCGTTAAAGAATGATAATACAAATCCCACAATAGTGAAGATCAACTTTAATGTCCTCAAAAAATCCTTGAAAATCTAAAAAACCTGAAAACTCTAAAAACCCTAAATATCTCTAGAGTCTGAAAAACTATAAAAAGCTCTAAGTTAATTACATTTCGTTGCACTAGTATCTACTAGCTAGGGGATTCGTTAAAGAAACTGAAAGTAACTTAATTCTTTATAAGAATGATACTAACAAAATAACCTACAATTATGAAGATTATCTTTGAATGTTTCTTAAAATCCCTAAAAACACTAAAGAGCCCTGAAAGACCCTGAGAACTCTAAAAAGCTCAGGAAACTCCAAAAAGCTTGAAAAGCTTAAAATGTAATTATACTCTGTTGCACTGGGATCTACAAGCTAGGAGATTCGTTAAAGAATGATAATAACAAATCCCTACAATAGTGAAGATCAACTTTAAATGTCCTCAAAAAAGCCTTGAAAACTCTAAAAAACCCGGTAAACTCTAAAAAGCCCTAAATATCTAAAGAGCTCGAAAAACTATAAAAAGCTCTAAGTTAATTACATTTCGTAGCACTAGTATCTACTAACCAGGGTATTCGTTAAAGCCAACTGAAAATAACTTAATTCTTATAAAGATTGATACTAACAAAATAACCTACAATTATGAAGTTATCTTTGAATGTTTCCTAAAATCCCTAAAAACACACTAAGCCCTGAAAGAGCTCTGAGAAACTCTAAAAAGCTCATGAAAACTCCAAAAAGCTTTGAAAAGCTTAAATTAAATTATACTCTGTTGCACTGGGATCTACAAGCTAGGAGATTCGTCAAAGAATGATAATAGCAAATCCCTACAATAGTGAAGATCAACCTTGAATCTTCTCTAAAAAGCCTTGAAAACTCTAAAAAACCAGGAAAACTCTAAAAGCCCTAAAATATATAATGAGCTCTGAAAAACTCTAAAAATCTCTAAGTTAATTACATTTCGTAGCACTAGTATCTACTAGCCAGGGATTCGTTAAAGTCAACTGAAAGTAACTTAATTCTTATAAAGACTGACACAACAAAATTCCCTACAATAATGAAGATTATCTTTGAATGTTTCCTAAAAACACTAAAGAGCCCTGAAAGAGCTCTGAGAAACTCTAAAAATCTAAAGAAGACTTCAAAAAGCTTTGAAAAACTTAAATTCAATTATACACCGTAGCACTGGGATCTACAAGCTAGGAGATTCGTTAAAGAATGATAATAACAAATCCCAATAATAGTGAAGATCAACCTTGAATGTTCTCTAAAAAGCTTTTAAAACTCTAAAAAGCCCTAAAATATCTAAAGAGCTCTGAAAAACTCTAAAAATCTCTAAGTTAATTACATTTCGTAGCACTGGTATCTACTAGCCAGTGGATTCCTTAAAGCCAACTGAAAGTAACTTAATTCTTTATAAAGAATGATACTAACAAAATAACCTGCAATTATGAAAATTCTCTTTGAATGTTTCCTAAAATCCCTAAAAACACTAAAGAGCCCGGAAAGAGCTCTGAAAAGCTTAGGAAAACTCCAAAAAGCTTTGAAAAGCTTAAAATTTAATTATACTCTATTGCATTGGGATCTACAAGTTAGGATTTTCGTTAAAGAATGATAATAACAAATCCCTACAATAGTGAAGATCAACTTTAAATGTCCTCAAAAAAGCCTTGAAAACTCTATAAAACCTGGAAACTCTAAAAAGCCCTAAAATATCTAAAGAGTTCTGAAAAACTATAAAAAGCTCTAAGTTAATTACATTTCGTTGCACTAGTATCTACTAGCCAGGGGATTCGTTAAAGCCAACTGAAAGTAACTTAATTCTTTATAAAGAATGATACTAACAAAATAACCTACAATTATGAAGATTATCTTTGAATGTTTCCTAAAATCCCTAAAAACACTAAAGAGCCCTGAAAGACCTCTGAGAAACTCTAAAAAGCTCAGGAAACTCAAAAAAGCTTTGAAAGCTTAAATTTAATTATACTCTGTTGCACTGGGATCTACAAGCTAGAAGATTCGTTAAAGAATGATAATAACAAATCCCTACAATAGTGAAGATCAACCTTGAATGTTCTCTAAAAAGCTTTTAAAACTCTAAAAAGCCCTAAAATATCTAAAGAGCTCTGAAAAACTCTAAAAATCTCTAAGTTAATTACATTTCGTAGCACTGGTATCTACTAGCCAGGGGATTCCTTAAAGCCAACTGAAAGTAACTTAATTCTTTATAAAGAATGATACTAAAAAATAACCTACAATTATGAAGATTCTCTTTGAATGTTTCCTAAAATCCCTAAAAACACTAAAGAGCCCGGAAAGAGCTCTGAAAAGCTTAGGAAAACTCCAAAAAGATTTGAAAAGCTTAAAATTTAATTATACTCTATTGCACTAGGGTCTACAAGTTAGGAGATTCGTTAAAGAATGATAAACAAATCCCTACAATAGTGAAGATCAACTTTAAATGTCCTCAAAAAAGCCTTGAAAACTATAAAAAACCTGAAAACTCTAAAAAGCCCTAAAATATCTAAAGAGTTCTGAAAAACTATAAAAAGCTCTATGTTAATTACATTCCATTGCACTAGTATCTACTAGCCAGGGGATTCGTTAAAGCCAACTGAAAGTAACTTAATTCTTTATAAAGAATGATACTAACAAAATAACCTACAATTATGAAGATTATTTTGAATGTTTCCTAAAATCCCTAAAAACACTAAGAGCCCTGAAAGACCTCTGAGAAACTCTAAAAAGCTCAGGAAACTCCAAAAAGCTTTGAAAAGGTTAAAAATTAATTAAACTCTGTTGCACTGGGATCTACAAGCTAGGAGATTCGTTAAAGAATGATAATAACAAATCCCTACAATAGTGAAATTCAACTTTAAATTTCCTCAAAAAGCCTTGAAAACTCTAAAAAAACCCGGTAAACTCTAAAAAGCCCTAAAATATCTAAAGAGCTCTGAAAACTAAAAAAGCTCTAAGTTAATTCATTCGTAGCACTAGTATCTACTAGCCAGGGGATTCGTTAAAGCCAACTAAAAGTAACTTAATTCTTTATAAAGAATGATACTAACAAAATACCCTACAATAATGAAGATTATCTTTGAATGTTTTCTTAAAACCCTAAAAACACTAAAGAGCTCTGAAAGGGCTTTGAGAAATTTTAAAAATCTCATGAAGACTCCAAAAAGCTTTGAAAAGCTTAAATTTAATTATACTCCGTAGCACTGGGATCTACAAGCTACGAGATTCGTTAAAGAATGATAATAACAAATCCCTACAATGGTGAAGATCAACCTTGAATCTTCTCTAAAAAGTCTTGAAAACTCTAAAAAACCAGGAAAACTCTAAAAAGCCCTAAAATATATAATGAGCCTCGAAAAACTCTAAAAATCTCTAAGTTAATTATATTTGTAGCACTAGTATCTACTAGCCAGGGATTCGTTAAAGTCAACTGAAAGTAACTTAATTCTTTATAAAGACTGATACTAACAAAATTCCCTACAATAATGAAGATTATCTTTGAATGTTTCCTAAAAACACTAAAGAGCCCTGAAAGAGCTCTGAGAAACTCTAAAAATCTAAAGAAGACTTCAAAAAGCTTTAAAAAACTTAAATTCAATTATACACCGTAGCTCTGGGATCTACAAGCTAGGAGATTCGTTAAAGAATGATAATAACAAATCCCTATAATAGTGAAGATCAACCTTGAATGTTCTCTAAAAAGCTTTTAAAACTCTAAAAAGCCCTAAAATATCTAAAGAGCTCTGAAAACCTCTAAAAATCTCTAAGTTAATTACATTTCAAAGCACTGGTATCTACTAGCCAGGGGATTCCTTAAAGCCAACTGAAAGTAACTTAATTCTTTATAAAGAATGATACTAACAAAATAACCTACAATTATGAAGATTCTCTTTGAATGTTTCCTAAAATCCCTAAAAACACTAAAGAGCCCAGAAAGAGCTCTGAAAAGCTTAGGAAAACTCCAAAAAGCTTTGAAAAGCTTAAAATTTAATTATACTCTATTGCATTGGGATCTACAAGTTAGGATATTCGTTAAAGAATGATAATAACAAATCCCAACAATAGTGAAGATCAACTTTAAATGTCCTCAAAAAAGCCTTGAAAACTCTAAAAAACCTGGAAACTCTAAAAAACCCTAAAATATCTAAAGAGTTCTGAAAAACTATAAAAAGCTACAAGTTAATTACATTTCGTTGCACTAGTATCTACTAGCCTGGGGATTCGTTAAAGATAACTGAAAGTAACTTAATTCTTTATATAGAATGATACTAACAAAATAACCTACAATTATGAAGATTATCTTTGAATGTTGCTTAAAATCCCTAAAAACACTAAAGAGCCCTGAAAGACCTCTGAGAAACTCTAAAAAGCTCAGGAAACTCCAAAAATCTTTGAAAAGCTTAAAATTTAATTATACTCTGTTGCACTGGGATCTACAAGCTAGGAGATTCGTTAAATAATGATAATAACAAATCCCTACAATAGTGAAGATCAACTTTAAATGTCCTCAAAAAAGCCTTGAAAACTCTAAAAAACCCGGTAAACTCTAAAAAGCCCTATAATATCTAAAGAGCTCTGAAAACTATAAAAAGCTCTAAGTTAATTAAATTTCGTAGCACTAGTATCTACTAACCAGGGTATTCGTTAAAGCCAACTGAAAATAACTTAATTCTTTATAAAGATTGATACTAACAAAATAACCTACAATTATGAAGATTATCTTTGAATGTTTCCTAAAATCCCTAAAAACACTAAAGAGCCCTGAAAGAGCTCTGAGAAACTCTAAAAAGCTCAGGAAAACTCCAAAAAGCTTTGAAAAGCTTAAAATTAAATTATACTCTGTTGCACTGGGATCTACAAGCTAGGAGATTCGTCAAAGAATGATAATAGCAAATCCCTACAATAGTGAAGATCAACCTTGAATCTTCTCTAAAAAGCCTTGAAAACTCTAAAAAACCAGGAAAACTCTAAAAAGCCCTAAAATATATAATGAGCTCTGAAAAACTCTAAAAATCTCTAAGTTAATTACATTTCGTAGCACTAGTATCTACTAGCCAGGGATTCGTTAAAGTCAACTGAAAGTAACTTAATTCTTTATAAAGACTGACACTAACAAAATTCCCTACAATAATGAAGATTATCTTTGAATGTTTCCTAAAAACACTAAAGAGCCCTGAAAGAGCTCTGAGAAACTCTAAAAATCTAAAGAAGACTTCAAAAAGCTTTGAAAAACTTAAATTCAATTATACACCGTAGCACTGGGATCTACAAGCTAGGAGATTCGTTAAAGAATGATAATAACAAATCCCTATAATAGTGAAGATCAACCTTGAATGTTCTCTAAAAAGCGTTTAAAACTCTAAAAAGCCCTAAAATATCTAAAGAGCTCTGAAAAACTCTAAAAATTTCTAAGTTAATTACATTTCGTAGCACTGGTATCTACTAGCCAGTGGATTCCTTAAAGCCAACTGAAAGTAACTTAATTCTTTATAAAGAATGATACTAACAAAATAACCTGCAATTATGAAAATTCTCTTTGAATGTTTCCTAAAATCCCTAAAAACACTAAAGAGCCCGGAAAGAGCTCTGAAAAGCTTAGGAAAACTCCAAAAAGCTTTGAAAAGCTTAAAATTTAATTATACTCTATTGCATTGGGATCTACAAGTTAGGAGATTCGTTAAAGAATGATAATAACAAATCCCTACAATAGTGAAGATCAACTTTAAATGTCCTCAAAAAAGCCTTGAAAACTCTAAAAAACCTGAAAACTCTAAAAAGCCCTAAAATATCTAAAGAGTTCTGAAAAACTATAAAAAGCTCTAAGTTAATTACATTTCGTTGCACTAGTATCTACTAGCCAGGGGATTCGTTAAAGCCAACTGAAAGTAACTTAATTCTTTATAAAGAATGATACTAACAAAATAACCTACAATTATGAAGATTATCTTTGAATGTTTCCTAAAATCCCTAAAAACACTAAAGAGCCCTGAAAGACCTCTGAGAAACTCTAAAAAGCTCAGGAAACTCCAATAGGCTTTGAAAAGGTTAAAATTTAATTAAACTCTGTTGCACTGGGATCTACAAGCTAGGAGATTCGTTAAAGAATGATAATAACAAATCCCTACAGTAGTGAAATTCAACTTTAAATGTCCTCAAAAAAGCCTTGAAAACTCTAAAAAACCCGATAAACTATAAAAAGCCCTAAAATATCTAAAGAGCTCTGAAAAACTATAAAAAGCTCTAAGTTAATTACATTTCATAGCACTAGTATCTACTAGCCAGGGGATTCGTTAAAGCCAACTGAAAATAACTTAATTCTTTATAAAGATTGATACTAACAAAATAACCTACAATTATGAAGATTATCTTTGAATGTTTCCTAAAATCCCTAAAAACACTAAAGAGCCCTGAAAGACCTCTGAGAAACTCTAAAAAGCTCAGGAAACTCCAAAAAGCTTTGAAAAGCTTAAAATTTGATTATACTTTGTTGCACTGGGATCTACAAGCTAGGAGATTCGTTAAAGAATGATAATAACAAATCCCTACAATAGTGAAGATCAACCTTGAATGTTCTCTAAAAAGCTTTTAAAACTCTAAAAAGCCCTAAAATATCTAAAGAGCTCTAAAAACTCTAAAAATCTCTAAGTTAATTACATTTCGTAGCACTGGTATCTACTAGCCAGGGGATTCCTTAAAGCCAACTGAAAGTAACTTAATTCTTTAGAAAGAATGATACTAACAAAATAACCTACAATTATGAATATTCTCTTTGAATGTTTCCTAAAATCCCTAAAAACACTAAAGAGCCCGGAAAGAGCTCTGAAAAGCTTAGGAAAACTCCAAAAAGCTTTGAAAAGCTTAAAATTTAATTATACTCTATTGCATTGGGATCTACAAGTTAGGAGATTAGTTAAAGAATGATAATAACAAATCCCTACAATAGTGAAGATCAACTTTAAATGTCCTCAAAAAAGCCTTGAAAACTCTAAAAAACCTGGAAACTATAAAAAGCCCTAAAATATCTAAAGAGTTCTGAAAAACTATAAAAAGCTCTAAGTTAATTACATTTCGTTGCACTAGTATCTACTAGCCAGGGGATTCGTTAAAGCCAACTGAAAGTAACTTAATTCTTTATAAAGAATGATACTAACAAAATAACCTACAATTATGAAGATTATCTTTGAATGTTTCCTAAAATCCCTAAAAACACTAAAGAGCCCTGAAAGACCTCTGAGAAACTCTAAAAAGCTTAGGAAAACTCCAAAAAGCTTTGAAAAGCTTAAAATTTAATTATACTTTGTTGCACTGGGATCTACAAGCTAGGAGATTCGTTAAAGAATGATAATAACAAATCCCTACAATAGTGAAGATCAACCTTGAATGTTCTCTAAAAAGCTTTTAAAACTCTAAAAAGCCCTAAAATATCTAAAGAGCTCTGAAAAACTCTAAAAATCTCTAAGTTAATTACATTTCGTAGCACTGGTATCTACTAGCCAGGGGATTCCTTAAAGCCAACTGAAAGTAACTTAATTCTTTAGAAAGAATGATACTAACAAAATAACCTACAATTATGAAGATTATCTTTGAATGTTTCCTAAAATCCCTAAAAACACTAAAGAGCCCTGAAAGACCTCTGAGAAACTCTAAAAAGCTCAGGAAACTCCAAAAAGCTTTGAAAAGCTTAAAATTTGATTATACTTTGTTGCAATGGGATCTACAAGCTAGGAGATTCGTTAAAGAATGATAATAACAAATCCCAATAATAGTGAAGATCAACCTTGAATGTTCTCTAAAAAGCTTTTAAAACTCTAAAAAACCCTAAAATATCTAAAGAGCTCTGAAAAACTCTAAAAATCTCTAAGTTAATTACATTTCGTAGCACTGGTATCTACTAGCCAGGGGATTCCTTAAAGCCAACTGAAAGTAACTTAATTCTTTATAAAGAATGATACTAACAAAATAACCTGCAATTATGAAAATTCTCTTTGAATGTTTCCTAAAATCCCTAAAAACACTAAAGAGCCCGGAAAGAGCTCTGAAAAGCTTAGGAAAACTCCAAAAAGCTTTGAAAAGCTTAAAATTTAATTATACTCTATTGCATTGGGATCTACAAGTTAGGATATTAGTTAAAGAATGATAATAACAAATCCCTACAATAGTGAAGATCAACTTTAAATGTCCTCAAAAAAGCCTTGAAAACTCTAAAAAACCTGGAAACTCTAAAAAGCCCTAAAATATCTAAAGAGTTCTGAAAAACTATAAAAAGCTCTAAGTTAATTACATTTCGTTGCACTAGTATCCACTAGCCAGGGGATTCGTTAAAGCCAACTGAAAGTAACTTAATTCTTTATAAAGAATGATACTAACAAAATAACCTACAATTATGAAGATTATCTTTGAATGTTTCCTAAAATCCCTAAAAACACTAAAGAGCCCTGAAAGACCTCTGAGAAACTCTAAAAAGCTCAGGAAACTACAAAAAGCTTTGAAAAGCTTAAAATTTGATTATACTTTGTTGCACTGGGATCTACAAGCTAGGAGATTCGTTAAAGAATGATAATAACAAATCCCTACAATAGTGAAGATCAACCTTGAATGTTCTCTAAATAGCTTTTAAAACTCTAAAAAGCCCTAAAATATCTAAAGAGCTCTGAAAAACTCTAAAAATCTCTAAGTTAATTACATTTCGTAGCACTGGTATCTACTAGCCAGGGGATTCCTTAAAGCCAACTGAAAGTAACTTAATTCTTTAGAAAGAATGATACTAACAAAATAACCTACAATTATGAATATTCTCTTTGAATGTTTCCTAAAATCCCTAAAGACACTAAAGAGCCCGGAAAGAGCTCTGAAAAGCTTAGGAAAACTCCAAAAAGATTTGAAAAGCTTAAAATTTAATTATACTCTATTGTATTGGGATCTACAAGTTAGGAGATTCGTTAAAGAATGATAATAATAAATCCCTACAATAGTGAAGATCAACTTTAAATGTCCTCAAAAAAGCCTTGAAAACTCTAAAAAGCCCTAAAATATCTAAAGAGTTCTGAAAAACTATAAAAAGCTCTAAGTTAATTACATTTCGTTGCACTAGTATCTACTAGCCAGGGGATTCGTTAAAGCCAACTGAAAGTAACTTAATTCTTTATAAAGAATGATACTAACAAAATAACCTACAATTATGAAGATTATCTTTGAATGTTTCCTAAAATCCCTAAAAACACTAAAGAGCCCGGAAAGAGCTCTGAAAAGCTTAGGAAAACTCCAAAAAGCTTTGAAAAGCTTAAAATTTAATTATACTTTGTTGCACTGGGATCTACAAGCTAGGAGATTCGTTAAAGAATGATAATAACAAATCCCTACAATAGTGAAGATCAACCTTGAATGTTCTCTAAAAAGCTTTTAAAACTCTAAAAAGCCCTAAAATATCTAAAGAGCTCTGAAAAACTCTAAAAATCTCTAAGTTAATTACATTTCGTAGCACTGGTATCTACTAGCCAGGGGATTCCTTAAAGCCAACTGAAAGTAACTTAATTCTTTAGAAAGAATGATACTAACAAAATAACCTACAATTATGAAGATTCTCTTTGAATGTTTCCTAAAATCCCTAAAAACACTAAAGAGCCCGGAAAGAGCTCTGAAAAGCTTAGGAAAACTCCAAAAAGCTTTGAAAAGCTTAAAATTTAATTATACTCTATTGCATTGGGATCTACAAGTTAGGAGATTCGTTAAAGAATGATAATAACAAATCCCTACAATAGTGAAGATCTTTAAATGTCCTCAAAAAAGCCTTGAAAACTCTAAAAAACCTGAAAACTCTAAAAAGCCCTAAAATATCTAAAGAGTTCTGAAAAACTATAAAAAGATCTAAGTTAATTACATTTCGTTGCACTAGTATCTACTAGCCAGGGGATTCGTTAAAGCCAACTGAAAGTAACTTAATTCTTTATAAAGAATGATACTAACAAAATAACCTACAATTATGAAGATTATCTTTGAATGTTTCCTAAAATCCCTAAAAACACTAAAGAGCCCTGAAAGACCTCTGAGAAACTCTAAAAAGCTCAGGAAACTCCAAAAAGCTTTGAAAAGCTTAAAATTTAATTATACTCTGTTGCACTGGGATCTACAAGCTAGGAAAGAATGATAATAACAAATCCCTACAATAGTGAAGACCAACCTTGAATGTTCTCTAAAAAGCTTTTAAAACTCTTAAAAGCCCTAAAATATCTAAAGAGCTCTGAAAAACTCTAAAAATCTCTAAGTTAATTACATTTCGTAGCACTGGTATCTACTAGCCAGGGGATTCCTTAAAGCCAACTGAAAGTAACTTAATTCTTTAGAAAGAATGATACTAACAAAATAACCTACAATTATGAAGATTCTCTTTGAATGTTTTCTAAAATCCCTAAAAATACTAAAGAGCCCGGAAAGAGCTCTGAAAAGCTTAGGAAAACTCCAAAAAGCTTTGAAAAGCTTAAAATTTAATTATACTCTATTGCATTGGGATCTACAAGTTAGGAGATTCGTTAAAGAATGATAATAACAAATCCCTACAATAGTGAAGATCAACTTTAAATGTCCTCAAAAAAGCCTTGAAAACTCTAAAAAACCTGAAAACTCTAAAAAGCCCTAAAATATCTAAAGAGTTCTGAAAAACTATAAAAAGCTCTAAGTTAATTACATTTCGTTGCACTAGTATCTACTAGCCAGGGGATTCGTTAAAGCCAACTGAAAGTAACTTAATTCTTTATAAAGAATGATACTAACAAAATAACCTACAATTATGAAGATTATCTTTGAATGTTTCCTAAAATCCCTAAAAACACTAAAGAGCCCTGAAAGACCTCTGAGAAACTCTAAAAAGCTCAGGAAACTCCAATAGGCTTTGAAAAGGTTAAAATTTAATTAAACTCTGTTGCACTGGGATCTACAAGCTAGGAGATTCGTTAAAGAATGATAATAACAAATCCCTACAGTAGTGAAATTCAACTTTAAATGTCCTCAAAAAAGCCTTGAAAACTCTAAAAAACCCGATAAACTATAAAAAGCCCTAAAATATCTAAAGAGCTCTGAAAAACTATAAAAAGCTCTAAGTTAATTACATTTCATAGCACTAGTATCTACTAGCCAGGGGATTCGTTAAAGCCAACTGAAAATAACTTAATTCTTTATAAAGATTGATACTAACAAAATAACCTACAATTATGAAGATTATCTTTGAATGTTTCCTAAAATCCCTAAAAACACTAAAAAGCCCTGAATGAGCTCTGAGAAACTCTAAAAAGCTCAGGAAAACTCCAAAAAGCTTTGAAAAGCTTAAAATTTAATTATACTCTGTTGCACTGGGATCTACAATCTAGGAGATTCGTCAAAGAATGATAATAGCAAATCCCTACAATAGTGAAGATCAACCTTGAATGTTCTCTACAAAGCCTTGAAAACTCTAAAAAAACCCGGTAAACTCTAAAAAGCCCTAAAATATCTAAAGAGCTCTGAAAAACTATAAAAAGCTCTAAGTTAATTACATTTCGTTGCACTAGTATCTACAATTAAAGCCAACGGAAAGTAATTTATTCTTTATAAAGAATGATACTAACAAAATAACCTACAATTATGAAGATTATCTTTGATTGTTTCCTAAAATCCCTAAAAACACTAAAGAGCCCTGATAGAGCTCTAAGAAACTCTAAAAAGCTCAAGAAAACTCCAAAAAGCTTTGAAAAGCTTAAAATTTAATTATACTCTGTTGCACTGGGATCTACAAGCTAGGAGATTCGTTAAAGAATGATAATAGCAAATCCCTACAATAGTGAAGATCAACCTTGAATGTTCTCTAAAAAGCCTTGAAAACTCTAAAAAACCCGGTAAACTCTAAAAAGGCCTAAAATATCTAAAGAGCTCTGAAAAACTATAAAAAGCTCTAAGTTAATTACATTTCGTAGCACTAGTATCTACTAGCCAGGGGATTCGTTAAATCCAACTGAAAGTAACTTAATTCTTTATAAAGAATGATACTAACAAAATACCCTACAATAATGAAGATTATCTTTGAATGTTTTCTAAAAACCCTAAAAACACTAAAGAGCTCTGAAAGGGCTTTGAGAAATTTTAAAAAGCTCAAGAAGACTCCAAAAAGATTTGAAAAGCTTAAATTTAATTATACTCTGTAGCACTGAGATCTACAAGCTACGAGATTCGTTAAAGAATGATAATAACAAATCCCTACAATGGTGAAGATCAACCTTGAATGTTCTCTAAAAAAGCCTTGAAAACTCTAAAAAACCCGGTAAACTCTAAAAAGCCCTAAAATATCTAAAGAGCTCTGAAGAACTATAAAAAGCTCTAAGTTAATTACATTTCGTAGCACTAGTATCTACTAGCCAGGGGATTCGTTAAAGCCAACTGAAAGTAACTTAATTCTTTATAAAGAATGATACTAACAAAATAACCTACAATTATGAAGATTATCTTTGAATGTTTCCTAAAATCCTTAAAAACACTAAAGAGCCCTGAAAGAGCTCCGAGAATCTCTAAGAAGCTCAGTAAAACTCCAAAAAGCTTTGAAAAGTTTAAAATTTTATTATACTTTGTTGCATTGGGATGTACAAGCTAGGAGATTCGTTAAAAAATGATAATAACAAATCCCTACAATAGTGAAGATCAACATTAAATGTCTTCAAAAAAGCCTTGAAAACTCTAAAAAACCTTCAGGGCTCTTTAGTATTTTTAGGGTTTTTAGGTAACATTCAAAGATAATCTTCACTATTGTAGGGAAATTTTTTAGTATCATTCTTTATAAAAAAAATTAAGTTACTTTCAGTTGGTTTTAACGAATCCTTTGGCTAGTAGATACTGGCGCTACGAAATATAATTAGCTTAAAGTTTTTTCAGAGCCTTTTAGAGTTTTTCAGAGCTCTTTAGAGTTTTCAGGGTATTTTTAGAGTTTTCAAGGCTTTTCAGAGAACATTCAAAGTTGATCTTCACTATTGTACGGATTTGTTATTATCATTCTTTAACGAATCTCCTAGCTTGTAGATCCCAGTGCCACGGAGTATAATTGAATTTAAGCTTTTCAAAGCTTTTTGAAGTCTTCTTGACATTTTTAGAGTTTCTCAGAGCTCTTTCAGGGCTCTTTAGAACATTCAAAGATAATCTTCATTATCGTAGGGAATTTTGTTAGTATCATTCTTTATAAAGAATTAAGTTACTTTCAGTTGGCTTTAACGAATCCCTTGGCTAGTAGATACTAGTGCTATGAATATAATTAACTTAAAGCTTTTCAGAGTTTTTTAGAGTTTCTCAGAGCTCTTTGGATTTTTCAGAGCTCTTTAGATACTTTAGGGCTTTTTAGATTTTTTCGGGTTTTTTAGAGTATTCAAGGCTTTTTTGAGAACATTCAAAGTTGATCTTCACTATTGTGGGATTTGTTATTATCATTCCTTAACGAATCACCTAGCTTGTAGATTCCCGTGCTACGGAGTATAATTAAATTTAAGCTTTTCAAAGCTTTTTGGAGTCTTCTTGCGCTTTTTATAGTTTCTCAGAGCTCTTTCAGGGCTCTTTAATGTTTTCAGGGTTTTTAGGAAACATTCAAGATAATCTTCATTATTGTAGGGAGTTTCGTTCGTATCATTCTTTATAAAGAATGAAGTTACTTTCAGTTGGGTTTAACGAATCCTTTGGCTAGTAGATACTACTGCTACGAAATATAATTAACTTAAAGCTTTTTCAAAGCTTTTTAGAGTTTTTCAGAGCTCTTTAGATTTTTCAGAGCTCTTTAGATATTTTAGGGCTTTTTAGAGTTTCCGGGGTTTTTTAGAGTTTTCAAGGCTTTTTAGAGAACATTCAAAGTTTATCTTCACTATTGTAAGGATTTGTTATTATTATTCTTTAACGAATTTCCTAGCTTGTAGATCCCAGTGCTACGCAGTATAATTAAATTTAAGATTTTCAAAGCTTTTTGGAGTCCTCATGAGCTTTTTATAGTTTCTCAGAGCTCTTTCAGGGCTCTTCAATGTTTTTAGGGTTTTTAGAAAACATTCAAAGATAATCTTCATTACTGTAGGGAATTTTTTTCGTATCATTCTTTATAAAGATATTTGTTACTTTCAGTTGGCTTTAACGAATCCCCTGGCTAGTAGATACTACTGCTACGAAATATAATTAACTTAAAGCTTTTTCAAAGCTTTTTAGAGTTTTTCAGAGCTCTTTAGATTTTTCAGAGCTCTTTAGATATTTTAGGGCTTTTTAGAGTTTCCGGGGTTTTTTAGAGTTTTCAAGGCTTTTTAGAGAACATTCAAAGTTTATCTTCACTATTGTAAGGATTTGTTATTATTATTCTTTAACGAATTTCCTAGCTTGTAGATCCCAGTGCTACGCAGTATAATTAAATTTAAGATTTTCAAAGCTTTTTGGAGTCCTCATGAGCTTTTTATAGTTTCTCAGAGCTCTTTCAGGGCTCTTCAATGTTTTTAGGGTTTTTAGAAAACATTCAAAGATAATCTTCATTACTGTAGGGAATTTTTTTCGTATCATTCTTTATAAAGATATTTGTTACTTTCAGTTGGCTTTAACGAATCCCCTGGCTAGTAGATACTACTGCTACGAAATATAATTAACTTAAAGCTTTTCAGAGCTTTTTAGAGTTTTTCAGAGCTCTTTGGATTTTTCAGTGTTCTTCAATCTTTTTAGATTTTTCAGGGTTTTTTAGAGTTCTCAAGGCTTTTAAGAGAACATTCAAAGTTAATCTTCACTATTGTAGGGATATCATTTTTTAACGAATCTCCTAGCTTGTAGATGCCAGTGCTACAGTGTATAATTAAATTTAAGCTTTTCAAAGCTTTTTGGAGCCTTCATGAGCTTTTTAGAGTTTCTCAGAGCTCTTTTAGGGCTCTTTAGTGTTTTTATGGTTTTTAGGAAACATTCAGAAATAATCTTCATTATTGTAGGGAATTTTGTTCGTATCATTCTTTATAAAGATTTATGTTACTTTCAGTTGAATTTAACGAATCCCCTGGCTAGTAGATACTAGTGCTACGAAATATAATTAACTTAAATCTTTTTCAGAGCTTTTTAGAGTTTCTCAGAGCTCTTTGGATTTTTCAGAGCTCTTTAGATATTTTAGGGCTTTTTAGAGTTTTTCGGGTTTTTTAGAGTATTCAAGGCTTTTTTTGAGAACATTCAAAGTTGATCTTCACTATTGTCGGGATTTGTTATTATCATTCCTTAACAAATCACCTAGCTTGTAGATCCCCGTGCTACGGAGTACAATTAAATTTAAGCTTTTCAAAGCTTTTTGGAGTCTTCTTGAGCTTTTTATAGTTTCTCAGAGCTCTTTCAGGGCTCTTTAATGTTTTCAGGGTTTTTAGGAAACATTCAAGATAATCTTCATTATTGTAGGGAATTTTGTTCGTATCATTCTTTATAAAGAATTAAGTTACTTTCATTTGGCTTTAACGAATCCCCTGGCTAGTAGATACTACTGCTACCAAATATAATTAACTTAAAGCTTTTTCAGAGCTTTTTAGAGTTTTTCTGATCTCTTTGGATTTTCAGTGTTCTTTATATATTTTAGGGTTTTTTAGAGTTTTCAGGGTTTTTTAGAGTTTTCAAGGCTTTTTAGAGAACATTCAAAGTTTTTTTTTTCTTTTTTTTTTGCTGAGAAAAACCACCCGACATTAAATTAAAAGAGTATTACAGACATCAACCAAGGATTCCTTCCTACAAGAGAAGCCAAAAAAGGAGGAAAGGAAACCCATTTGTCCTTAATACAATACTTTCTAGCATGACGAGCAAGTCGATCAGCTAGTCTGTTTTTAACACGCTTAATATACATAAGTTTAAAAGTTTGAATACTAGAAATCAAACTCCGACACTCTACCAAAGTATTACTAGTCCACCACCCAACATTTGTACAATCTCCATTAACAAAATCGACCATCTGGAGACAATCCGAAACAAAAACGACTTTTGAAAGATTCATCTCTTGAGCCCAAGAGATACCCAATAGAAGCGAAGTTGATTCGGCTCCAACCGCATCAGGAATCAAACCAAAGTCAGTAGAGTACCTCTTATCGTGCCTGCAACATCACACCAGAGAACACCCAACCCCATATGAATTTTTTTATAAGATTCATCAATAAAAATAAAATGTTCAACATCTTTTCTGAAAATCTTAATATCCTTTTTCCAAGATTGCACAGGAATAACAGGCTTAATATAAGAGTTTATCATTCTTTTCACATCCAAAATAACCTTGTTTAAATCTATAGTTATTTTTCTGAACACCACATCACACCTAAGTTTCCAAATGCACCACATAATAACAGCTGCAATACTGGCCAGTTTACTACATACGGGGGGAATCACCCAAATCATTTTCAAACCAATGTAAAAAGTAATCATCAATCCCTTGCAAATCAGCCGAAATTAAATGTTGGAAGGATAATCCAAACCAGATGTGCGAAGCAATAGGACACTGAATGAGAAGATGTAAAACCGATTCCACTTCATTCTTAAAAAGAGGACACATATCATAAGGTTTTTTTTTTCTAGGTCAAAATGGTTTATTGAAGCAAAAAAACGTAATTACAAGAATTACAAAATGGGAGGCTCAAGGCCTCCCTACCCCCATAAACCAAAGGGGCAACAAACATCGAAATAGCTTCTTTTTATTATTTTTTTTGCTTGGTCAAAATGGTTTATTAAGCAAAAAAACGTAATTACAAGAATTACAAAATGGGAGGCTCTAGACCTCCCCACCCCCATAAAACAAAGGGGAGAAAAAATACATCCAAAAAGCTAACGAAATTAAGCACTTAAACACTCAAAGGAAGAAAAATAGAAAAAAAGAAAAATACCTAATTCCTATTCAACTCTAAATCAAATAACTAACTTGCATAATTAGCTTTATGTTGTTTCAGCAAAGCGTTGTGCACGGCTATAGAATTTCCAGTCCTACGCAGACCCGTAGATCTTCCTTTTTGCACTTTAATCCCCAACGCACTGCTATCATGTTCCGCAAATGTCTTCATTGGAGTCTCCATTCTTTTAGATTGATCTTGTATTTCTTTGAAATACTCCTTTGTAAAAACCAAATCCTTTCAAAAACTTCTGTTGAATATCAAATTATTTTATTGTACAAAGAACCTCATGTTCATCTTTAGTTAACTTCACAGAAATAGTAGTATTTTACTTAGGCCTAGGCGAATTCTCGTGGGTTTTGTAACCTAAAGTATTAGGCCCATCACCCATTGTTTGGTCCGCACTAGGATTAGGTTTTTGAAAATTCAGTTCCGTGTGTAAATCCAAAACTTGGTTGGTTTCCATATCCAAAACCGAGTTTTCCTCCAAATCACGTTTGGTTTCCAAAACTTCCACTCCCGAAATTGAATTGTTCACCAACTCTGATTTCTTTTTTTGACGAGCTAGAATTTTCTTGGCTTTCTTATCAAGACGCTTAGCTTCTTTCCTAGCCCTAATATCATCATCAATATTACTCCAATCCTCCGACCCAATACTGCCATCCGAAACGTCAGTACTACAAGCTGATATGTCAGTTGAAACTTCCTTGTCAGAATCATCATTCAAACCAATTTCTCTAGAAAAAACTTCAAAAGAATTAGAGTGAATATGCTCAGAACGCATAACCTCATCAGCTAACGGTGTTGGTGTGGAATCAACATGCTTACTTCCAGAATAATTCTTTCCCTTAACCTGAAGCCAAGTAGAGTTATCCTGATCATCTCCAGCAATATGCATGCTAGTATGAGCTGCATTACTCTTGTTTACTTCAGATGAAGTTTCATGTTCATTAGTACCATGAATGCCATATCTTTTTGCACCCATTCAGCTGTAGTATTTGCAATAGACGTGTTATCCTTAGCAACCGAAACAGAAACGTTATCATTCTTTTTTTCCTTTCTTCCAACTTCCTTCCATTGGCTAACTGACGCACCTTGATTTGTAACTTCAGTTCTATTCCCGTCTGTACCCACAGTTCTCTTGATGATTTTTCGAGCAGCATTACAGTTTGCAAGCATATGCCCCATTATCTTACAATGGGAGCAAAAATTAGCCTTCTCTAAATCCTGTACTACAACGTATTGCCAAAAGATATTTCCATTCGCTCTAACTCTAATCCTGTTTGGAATAGGTTTTGCCATGTCTATTTCAATAAGAACAGCAGCATAATTACAAAAATCATGATCTAAAGTTTTTTTATCAATAACAACAGGTCTACCAATCAACTTAGCCATGGAAATCAGAATTTTCTTCGTCCATAATTCAACAAATAAACCTGGAAAATAAACCCAAAGAGTTGTTTTTGAGGTTGGTTGTCTTTCCGGATCAAAGTTCACATAAAAATTAATCACACGGAGAGATTGTTTACCAACCATCCAGGATCCTCCATGCCAAACATGTTCTTTATCTTCTTTGGAGGCGAGTTTAATAACAAAGAAACCCCTAGTCATAGGTGCAAGTTTGCATCCATCTTCAGGGATATTCCATTGATTCTCTAATATTTTCGTAACATCATGGAGTTTCAAACCATTAAAGTTTAATCTTCCGGTTAAACTAAACTCAAATAAGTCACACCCCTCTTTAGCCAAATCAATCGGCACATCAAGGACAGGTTCACCTAGAGCTGTCAAACGGGCAAGCTAGGGTCAACCCGGTCCTAGCTTGACAAGCCACGGACGGGTTAGGGTAAACCCTAGTCCTAGTACTGTTCATGTACAAGCCCAAAACCCCAACCCTAGTCCTAGACGGGTTGGTTCTGACGGGTTGCGGGTTGGCTGGTAAATTTGATAAAGAGTCATCAAGAATTTAAGATGATAGTATGAATAAGTTCTGACCATCAACAATAAGAAAAAGGGACGAAAAAATCTGAGAGCAATATCCAGTCAATTAGAACAATTGAGAACAGGTTAAGGTTGCTCTTAAATTTATGGCATCAATTAACTGATGGTGTTTCTGAACCAAATATCCATTCTATTCCGTACTATGTTTAAACCAAAACCAGAAAAAAAAAAAAAAAAAAAAAAAAAAAAAAAAAAAAAAAAAAAGTTAAGATAAACAAGAAAGTTGAGGTTTTTTATCAACTCAATGCCTATGGTGTCAGCAGTTAAACATCACATGTCATGATTGAAATGAACCAAACCAAAGTTGTGGAGTGGAATACATATAGACATAGTTACATACATATATAAAACCAAAAAAAAAAATACAAACTTCCATTTTTACTGCCTACCAGTTTACCACAGAGTATCACCTACTAAAAGTCTAAAACACTTCAACCTTAGTGAAGAGGAGACCATAATAACAACCAATTCCTTATTCCTGCACAAAAAGTATCATATTCATTAATAAGGAATTAAGGATATAGGTCCAGGATTGTGATTCATATAAGAATCCTCAAAGTGACAGTAACTATTATCTATGTTTGTCCTTTTATATACAAAAGTGGAAAAACTGAAGTACTGAACTGAAGCTACCGTCTACTGAACTGATTTTGAAATCTTGAATCACAACCTAAAGGTCCTAAACCCTCATATGCAGTCACATATACAATATATATCGTTAGTGTCTCCCTTCATATTTATACAAAAAATAGGAGACAGTGATATCATATGGAAGTCCAAAATATTTCCTAAATCAGTGCCCAAAAAATGTTCTTTTTCCATGTATCTTTGTAATTGTGTCTAGAAGTGTATCACTTCAAGATGCTCCAGTATGAATCTGTAATTTCCAGCAAAAAGTATATCAAACAAAAGGATGTGTTAATGTAAATAAATAGAATTTTCATAATTACCCGCTTTATATCGCTGAAGTACAGATATTAATTAGACGCATAAGAACTTACTGCCTCATTGTTGTTTGCTGGCTCAAATGCCAATACATCCTCACTAATATCATTATCTTTCACTTCCTCAACATCAGTTGATGCAGCTCCTACATATAATTGAAAATAAGTAATTATCAATCTCATATATATTGTTAAATAGACATACAACTAATTTTAAATATTACTCAAGACACTTAGCCTCTTATAGTCTTACCGATTCCATGTATCCAATCACGAGTTGTTATCAATGCCTCGGCACTTTCAGGTGATAAGGAGCTGCGATATCTGTCAAGTACCCTTCCCCCAAGGCTAAATGCAGATTCCGAAGCAACAGTTGAAATAAGAATTGATAAAATATCGGTTGCCATTCTTGTAAGATTAGGGTATCGTAGTTCTTGGCTTCTCCAATACTTCAAGATGTCAAAATCAGTTGACATTAATCCTGATGACTCACTTAGATATTGTTCTAGTTCTGACTTAAAGAAATATCACCTGCATAAAAGCACTTCCATTGCGTCCAGAATTCCCACCATTTACAGTACCCGAATTCTGAGTTTCATTGGTTGTCGAACCTCTTAAAGTTGACGCCGTATGATACTCTTTATAGAGTGCCGCCATCCTTTTTCTAATAATATCAACTTCCTTCTTCATTTCACGCTCAACAGGATACACCTTTTCTAAAGTAAACTCTACAAATTCAAACTTCAATCGAGGGTCTAAAACGACTGCCATTGCCAATATTGGACTCAATTTTTTTCCAATACTTGGCAAATTTTTCTTGCATTTTCTTCGCCATGTTTCTGATGAACTCAATGTCATTAGTTGTCTCTTGATCTAATAATATTTTAATCTGACAAACCCCATCAAAATAAAAATTAGAAGTAGGATACTTGTTTCCAGAGAATAGAGTCGTGAGGTCATAAAAGACTTTGAGAAACTTCGTGACCACTTTGATTTGCTCCCATTCTTCCCCATTAGGAGACTCTGCATAGTCAGGGTCCACCAACCTCAAATGAGTGAAGACTTTTTCATACGAAATACAACTTTGCAACATAAGATAAGTAGAATTCCACCTTGTCTTAACATCTTGTCGAACACCCATCTTTACTGACATTCCTAAATCGCTGACAATATCCAAGAAATTTTGTTTTCTTCTTTGTGAACCTTTAAGGTACTTCACTGCTAACCTTATCTTGATTACTGCTGGATCAATCTGTGTCAGTCCATCTCTTACAATAAGATTTATTATGTGAGCACAACACCTTATATGAAAGTTTCTTATCCCAGTATCCGACATAACATTCCTTGCAATGAATCGACTCTTCATTATCTTAACACATGAAGTATTTGATGCAGCGTTATCCAAAGTGATGCTGGTTACTTTTCCTTCAATTCCCCAATCATTTAACATCAGAAATAACTTATCTGAAAGTGCTTGACCAGTATGGGGTGGTGGCAGTGGAGAAAAATTTAAAAGAAACTTCTGCAATACCCAATCTTGATCAACAAAGTGTACTGTTAAACTTATGTATCTAGTGGTGTTGACGGAGGTCCACATGTCTGATGTTATACATATTTTACCTGGAGCACATTGTAATTTCTTGCGAATAACTTCTTTTTGGAACTTATGCATTTTAAGAAAATCAGACCTTGTAGTATTCCTTGATATGGTTTCAACATCGACATTCAGATAACTACATAACTCTCTAAATTCAGTCCATTCTACACAATTAAAGGGGATATTTTTACCAATAATTAGTCTTGCAACTAAATCCCGAAACTTTGATTGATCTATTTTGCGTGCACGAGTAGCCAGTTCTCCATTATTTGTAGATAACAAAAGTTGCTCCACATCTTGCATCTTCAGTCTAGGGCACTTATTTAAATGCCTTGACATAGTTGATGTTCCTCCTTTCTGACTGTCATAAGCATATTCCTTCCTACAATGCTTGCACGTAGCCTTTTCTTTACCATCTTTGTCTCGTGACCAATCAAAATAATTCCATACTTTTGATGTAAATTTCCTTTTCTTTGAAGCATGCTCTTGACTTGTCATCGACTCTAGTACTGTGATATCCTCTTCACTCATGACATCGTCATGGTCTTCTTCAACTGACATTTTAGGAAGCTACATAAAGAATTCAAAAATCAAAATTAGTAAGCCTTGAGCTACATCACAGGGGACTAGAGCTGTCAATAATTAAAATCCCAACAAGTACACATCCCAGTTGGCAAAGGCAAAGCCAACAAAAGTATGCTTTTTTACACTTTCATGTAAGCCAAAATAAAACATGTGCTTTCTGATTCTGACATGCTGCATATGGAGTTCATTTCCATTTTCAGAATCAGTAAACCTTTGTAATTCAAATAAATATTCACAAGCATAACGTAAGCAAGCTATGCATTATTAATTTATTATAGATTGACATTAAGAGATAGATTGACATTAAGAGACATGAGTTAACAATAAATGACACAAATTCGTGAAAAAGGGATTGGGGTTCTAAGAATCATTTCCACAAACACCTAACAGTACTTAAAACAAGTTATGCATTAAAATTTAAAAACTTAGAACTACTCACCTAGATTAGGAAAGTAGAAGTAAAATCATCGGCCAATTTTTCCTATTCTTCTTCAACGGTAGTCTAAAGAAAGCCCTAACCCCTGAAAATCAAACAGATAGTTAGAAAATTAAAAAAAAAAAAGATCATTAAAGTTAAACTTAAAGATCAAAATCTAATCTATAACTTAGAAGTGAAAAAACAACCTAAAGGATAAAACTTGGTTAGTTGATTACGAGTAAAGCCCTAACCCTAACCCCTGAAAATCAAACAGAATAACAGATAGTTAGAAAATTAAAAAAAAAAGGATCATTATAGTTAAACAGTAAACTTAAAGATCAAAGATTCAAAATCTAATCTAGAACTCAGAATAGAAAAACAACCCTATTTAGTTTTAAGTTAGAAAAAGAGACGAACTCAAGAACACGAATACGGAATACTCTGCAGCTCTGCTCTGCCTCCACCCTCCAGTCCAGATCTAAAACTTAAGAGAAGTTTTCTGATTTCTCTTTCTTTGGAAAACTTAGATAAGAATGAGAAGTACCCTGTTACCTGGGTAGCAGGTAAAATACTACCGATACCTCCGATTCTAGGTTACTATCATAATTTAGCGGGTTGGCTGGTAACCCGCGGGTTAGACCTAGCCCGACTTGTTTTCTATTAGGGTCAGATATAACAGACCTAGCCCGGCCCGTTTTGGAAACAAGCCCAGCCAAGCCGGGTTGAAACAAGCCGGGCTAGGGTCAACCCGCGGGCCGGGTTACTAATTGACAGCTCTAGGTTCACCATTATCATATGTAATATTAGTGTTAATATCCCAATCATCAGCAGTAATAATATAAGGGTTTTTACCTTGAAATGATGCAGATTTGTTCCCTTTAACCTTATCAGCATAAGAAGATTGAATATGTTGATTACTTGGACCCGGATCATGGTTTTCAACCATCTTGAATCAACCTCAGTTGATCAAGAGGATCAAAAAACGTTAAAAAAATTGCAAACCCTAAACAAAACCTAGAGAGGAGATTTTTTTAGGAGAGAAAATATTAGCAACAAGAGGAAAAATAAGCTGCTTGTAGTTGCTGGAAATCCCACAACACATCCCTTGTATTATCATGACTATAATTTCTATATCTAAACTTATTTGATATGAAAATAAAGATAATGGAAATAGAAAATAAGACACAAGATTTACGTGGTTCGATCAATTTGATCTACATCCACGGGGTTAGGTTTCACTATGATCATTGAGTTACATATGAACTACATTGAGATTCCATTAATGAGTATTTGGAGCTCTCTCTCTTTCTCTCTGGTTTTTGGGGAAGAATAAGAAGATAATCATAATACCATTTCTCCCTTTTCTCGCTCCTACCTTTCTCTTTATATAGGTGTTTACATAGTGGATGACAGCTCATATACAGCTAAGATTTCCCCTAATTTTGGATCTGGCTTGTGATGATATCGCAAGCATACAAATGTTAATTTCGCAGATCCTCTAATCTTCGCAAAGTTATTACATTTTTATTATGTTTAAGCTAATATCACCTATTTTGTCGTTTCTCAAAGTGTTCTGCGACATTTTTGTAATGCGTTTTTAAGAATTTCGCGAGCGTATCGTTGTCGCGAAATTCTGATCCTACATCTTGCCTCTTTTTTCTTGAATATTGCTTGAAGAGCAATCTTCAGGAAAAAAATCCATTGTTGTAGTTGTTGGAGAGAGATACGTGTTGGAGTAGTCTTTGATCTTTGTTGATGAAGGAACGAGCGAAAGAATACTGGACTTTAAAAGTACATATTTTCCTCTATTCTTTTGTGAAGTTCTGGGATGTTGCGAAGTAAATAAGAAGTATCATCTTTTGAAGTATGCGAAGTATGAAGTATCCTTGAAGAAGTATAAGAAGCATGAAGTCCTTGATGAAGTATAAAAAGCATGAAGTATCCTTGGTGATTCTTTCCGAGAAGATAAAGAACATAAAATGTTTTCTTGGTAATCCATAGTTGCCTCTGTTCTTTATCTATGAGGGTAGAATCCTTGAGAAAATGTTGAATGTGTGAATTGTTTCTTCATTCTTATGTTGCATCTGTCTCATGTTTTGTGCTCATGGGATAATATAATCTCTTCAAGTTGCTTATAATTGTGCGAAATAATTGAGCGAGATAATCACATCATTCGAAAGAATCACATTCTCAAAATTCTGACACATTCTACGAAATTTTGAATCATTCTGCGAAATTATGAATCATTCTGTGAAGTTCTGAATAATCTTGCGGAATTCTGAATAATCCTGAATAATTCTACTAAATTCTGCGATATTATTGCAAAATTCTGCAATATTATTCCGTGCAGTTTTGTAAAGTACTTGTGCGAATATAATGCTTATGTGATGATTATGTTATGAAATGTGTATGTGATGTTTATGCCATGAAATGCTTATGCAATGATTTTGTGATGCGAGTATGATGCTTGTATGATGAGAATGCTTATCTATTGCAATGTATAGTTAAGGTTTGTGTTACTTAGCTCATTTTGCCGTCTAAAATTGATGTAGCTTTAAATTGCTTCCATTCTTCATTTCTCTGCCTCTTTCTTTAGTGTGTGCATTCTTCTTCGTGTAGTTATTGTTCTTCACAAGTTCTTACTTGTGTTTCATCTTCCCTCTTTCCTGCAATATTAGTATCTCATAACAGTATGATCATAATATCAAGTCTGCGGCATTTTCACTGCTTCAGTTTAATTTCTATGTACATATTCGCAAGCTTGTTTGCTTACATATAATCATTCTCACAAGCTTACTTGCTTACTTGTTTTCTTATGTGGTCTTATTTTGCCTTCCTAGTTAAATGTCTTATTTTGCCACCTCTTGTCATTGCGACAAAATCGCAGGACGTCTTTGCACTTTCATGCAAAAACCCATTGATCTTTCCTTAACTTTTTCTTTTGTATTATTGCCTCTTCAGGATTGTTGCAGCAATATGACAGGCCTAAATATTCTTGCGAAAATAAAGACCCATGACATTACCGTCTTGCGACGAAATCACAGGACGTCTTCACACTTTCATGTAATGACCCATTGATCCTGTCTTATCTTTCTCTCTAGTATTATTGCCTCTTCAGGATTTTCGCACAAATATAACAAGTCTTAATACCCTTGCGAGTAAAAAGCCTCATGACATTTGCGTCTTAAGACACTTATCAGCTCCCTAATGGAGGGTGCCTCCCTTATCTCCCCCTGGTTGCCCCTTCAAGGAGGCGTACTTCTTCCATACAAGGTTAGCTACTCCCATCCGGTCTTAACAACAACCAGTTGTTTTCGCAGCCTCTTGTCCCTTTTACCTATAGGGCTTATGGTTACGAGACTGCACCCTAAGTGGGGTTTTCTTCGGGCCGAGTGCAGTATAAGCCAAGACTTGTCAAGAATGGCAAGGTACGCTCCAGACGCCCCTGGCACTCTTGACTCAACCGTGTACCTCGGCGCCTTGATCAGATTCTGCACTCCTTAGAAGAGACCCCTAGTCGTCCAACCTAAAGCAAAAGCTTAGGTTGAAAATCCAAGGTACCTCTTTTGGATGGGCTCTATTGACCCCCAATCTCCATGACTCAGGTTCCAGGGGCGGTGTAACCTTTTCGCTGAGTCATGCAACAGGTACCCCCCTTCTATGACGTACTTTAGGTCTTACATTTGCCTCTTGCGAAATTTTATTAGCGAACTAGGGTGTACGCCATAAAGGTTCGCCCCATTCTAATCTTATATTTTTATGGATCTTAGATTGTCTCTTGCGAAATTTTCGCGTTTCTTTACTCTTTCATTCATTCTTTCATTTTTGTCATTTCTTTCATCCATTCTTTCATTCTCATAATATCATATTATTTTAAGCAAAGTAAATATTCAAGAGAAATTGTAATACATTATAATTCTGAAATCTTTGTAATTGTGAAATCTTTGTAATTCTGCGATTGTTTCGCATTTTGTAAATCAAATCAAAAATCTTTTTATTCTCTGCAAAAGAAATATTCTAGAGAAACATATAAATTGAATTTTCTCAGTTTTCTGTAATTTTAAAATCTCGCAATCTTTGTAATTTTGAAATCTTTGTAATCTTGAAATCTTAGTAATCTTTATAATCCTTGAGATCTTGAAATCTTTGTAATCGTGCGATTGAATCGCTTTTTGTAATTCAAATAAAAAATCTTTTATTCGTTCTTAATATAAAGTAAAATGTTCAAGGAAGTGGTACTTATCTTTCATGTGAGTCGCTTTTGTTGTCAAAGAAGTGAATAAATGCCTTGAAATGTATGAATTTCGCGCAGCAAAAAGAAGTGAGACTTGAACCCTTGACCTGCTTCTTGGATTTTCTTGCACCATACCAACTGTGTTAAGCCTCTCTTGTGAAGTAATCAAATTCTAATTGTGTGAGAGGCACTTCTGTATAAATTTCGCGTAACAAAGATAAACATGCGAGAAGAAAGAATTGATCCCTTGACCTGCTGCTTGCATTCACTCCTCTTGAACAACTGTGCAAGCTTCTTCTTTGCGAAATATCTCTGCAAAATTATCATCAACTCTCTTATGTGTGAAATAATCAAAGAAATTTCTGTGTGAAAAAATACGCAGGTGTTAGGACTCGATCACACGACCATGAACTCATTAACTTCACAGATGACCAACTGTGTTGCCTCTTGTTTGCGAAATAATGAAACAATATTGCGAAATTATTCATTTTTTCGCTCTTTGTAAAAAAGAAGAAAACTGTGAAAAATTTGGGTGTGAGGGAATTCGAACTCATAACCTCCAGCTTATACTCTGCAACTTTGACCATCTGCACCAGCTTCTGCTTGTGAAGAAAGGCATATAGTTATCCTGTTATTCTTTTCTCCGCTGTCAGTTCTAGAATACGAAAAAAAAAGAGGATGGAGAGATTCGAACGTGGGTCATCAAACTCGTTATCTAAACCATGGACCGTCTGTGCTTGCATTGATTTGTGTCAGTGCGATAAGATTCGCAATGTTATTCATTTAATTTCCCTTTGTATAAGCTTTTCTCTTCCTCCTTTCTTTCTTCTTCTCCTGTTATCTTCTGTTGTTCTTTCTTTTTGTATTTCATCTATCTCTGGCATTCTTTCGCATTGCGTTGATGTTAGTCTGGATCTATTAGAAAGTCCTTTTTGGCACAACTTGAATCATCATAGGTTGATCTGTTCCTTTAATTGAGTCGTTTTGAGTTATTCTAATTGTCTTCCTCCACTGTTTTTTTTTTCGCATAGATTCTTGCCGTTGGCAGTTCTTAATGATCTTTGCTGATCCTTCTATACAAAGAAATTGGTTGATCCCTTTGTATCATAGGTTGAGTGATGGTGTCAACGTTCTGACCTCCATCTGGTTCTACTAATCAGAATCATTGGTTAGATTGCATTGAGCTTAGTGATCTGGTCGTTCTCGAGCTCCATCTACTGTTACTTCTTCACCCTAGTTGTGTATTCTTTCTTTTGTTATTAGCAGAACCTGCTTTAGGTTGCAAGCGGCGTCATTCTCTTAGATGTTGGGTTTGTTAGCAATCGTCCTTTGCTCGTTTAGGTTCAATTATTGGTACTTCCCTGTATTTCCTCTTCTATGCGTTCAATTCGCGTAACCTGTCCACCACTCTTTTACTCTCTGCGTCTTGTACAATGACCTCCTTCGTACTTTAGTTCCATATCTTCGCACCTGCAGAAAAAATATCAATAGGAACGCACAGACAATATCTCCCGAGTCTGTGTGTGCGTCTTTGTTCGCATCCATTTGTTTCTCCCACGCGTTGTTGGATATTCCTTCTGCCCGTTTTCTCCTGTAAAAATTTATCCTATGTTGTTGAGTTCAGTTCTCTTGTACGAATTTGTCGCACTCTTCAGTTCTCTTCCTTGTCTTTGAGAAGATATTCATTACTTCCGAGAGAACGGTTGTTCTTGTGCCTCTGTTGTTGATGTCCATAAACTTGTAACATCTCCTTTCTTCTTCGCACGAGGTGGCTGTATCTTATTCCCTAATGTCAATGCATCTTATATGGTCTTATTTCTTCGCATTCTTCTTCTCGCAGATTAACCAGGTTCTTCTTTTCCTTTGTTTACTACAATCTTAACAAATCAAACGGGTGAAACATACATAAGTTTAAACTAACTTTTCAAAATCAGAGGGCGATGAGTTTCGGATAGTGCTGAATCCGATCCTCTAAATCAACTGAAATTTTTGATACGCAATGCTTTTGAAAGCAATCATATGGGTTTGTAAATCAAGTTTCGTCAGTTTTAAATCTCAGATCCAGACTCGATTTTAGATCAGTTTTCCAAGAGTAAATCCACTTTCGAATGAAGTACACGTTATGAATTTTTGTTTTTCAAAGGTATTTTTCAAATATTTTATGTAAATCACCAGATCTAGAAATCAAAAGAAGAAGAAAATTGAAGAATTAAGACAAGGATATGTCCTGTTAAGGCTTATTGTTGATGAAAACTCCGCTTAATTTCTTTGATGTTGTATGTTTCTTTCGATCTGCTCCTGTTTTGCACTCTCTTATTTTCTCTTTTCCATGAACTTCTTCTCAAATCTATTGTCGGGTGACGAAATCTCTTCAATTGAAATTTCCGATTTCGCCCTTAGAGCTTACAGATCCAGTGGAATTCATCACCAACAATAGACAATTTTTCTTTGCTTTCTTGAACCAACAAGATCAGGTAGTGTTTCTAGCGCCAAAATGTAGTTGCTGGAAATCCCACAACACACCCCTTGTATTATCATGACTATAATTTCTATATCTAAACTTATTTGATATGAAAATAAAGATAAAGATAATGAAAATAGAAAATAAGACACAAGATTTACGTTGTTCGATCAATTTGATCTACATCCACGGGGTTAGGTTTCACTATGATCATTGAATTACATATGAATTACATTGAGATTCCATTAATGAGTATTTGGAGTTCTCTCTCTTTCTCTCTAGTTTTTTGGGAAGAATAAGAAGATAATCATTATACCAGTTCTCCCTTTTCTCTCTCCTACCTTTCTCTTTATATAGGTGTTTACATAGTGGATGACATCTCATATAAAGCTAAGATTTCCCCTAATTTCGGATCTGGCTTGCGATGATATCGCAAGCTTACAAATGTTAATTTCGCAGATCTTCTAATCTTCGCAAAGTTATTACATTTTTCTTATGTTTAAGCTAATATCACCTATTTTGTCGTTTCTCAAAGTGTTCTGCGACATTTCTCAACAAATCAACCAGATTTCTCAAGCTCTTCATGTTACCTTTACAAAAAATCATACTGTCATCAGCAAAAAATAGATGGGTAGGAGCTATACCTTTTCTATTAACCATATGAGTCATCTTGCCCTCTTTAAAGAACTTTGTGATATTCCTGCTTAAGACATCCTCAATCAACACAAAGATAAGAGGTGACAATGGATCTCCTTGACGAAGCCCCCTATCAATACTGAAGAAACCTTCTGGACTACCATTGACAAGGACCGAAATTCTAGCAGATTTTAGAATTTGAAGAATCCAATCACACCAGCTCTCAGAAAAACCATATCTTCGAAACACTTCCAAGATAAAAGTCCAACTAACTGTGTCAAAATCCTGAGTTATATCAAGCTTAAACCCAACATTACCATCTTTCCGCTTAATCTGCGTCTCATTCACCATCTCTGAAGCGAGACTAATATTTTCATGGATATTTCTCCTTTTCATGAACGCTACTTGCTCCTCAGAAATCAAGTTATCCAAAACTCCACCAAGTCTAGTAGCTAAAATCTTGGTAAAAATCTTAGAAAAGAAGTTACTAAGACCAATTGGCCTAAAGTTACGAAGAGTATTTGCACCTCTCTCTTTAGGCAACAACATGAGAAGGCTAGAATTCACTCCGTGAGGAATGAATTTATTAGACCAACAAAAAAGACTAGCATTAACCAAATCATCTCGAATAATCTCCCAACAATGTCTATAGAAAAAAACCAGCAAACCCATCCGGTCCAGGCGCACTATCAGCATCCAAATCAAAAACTGATGCGCGAATCTCTTCTAAAGAAGGCAATTGATCCATTCTAGTACTTTCCTCAAGGGAAATACTATTATGATCAATATTAAAAAGAGTCTCCACCGGAACTGAATCATCTCCATTAAACTTCGCCTCATAATAATCAACAATAAGATTACGAATCTGATCACAATCAGTCAACGTAACCCCATTAGCATCCACCAATTCCGAAATAGTATTACTACTCCTACGGATACAAATGGAATTATGAAAGAAACTAGAATTACTAGCCCCCTCAACTAACCACTGATTTCTGTATTTTTGCTTCAACATAGTGATTTATTGCATTCTAATATCATTAACTTCAACAGCCACAGTTCTCATCAAATTCAACTTGTCTACATCTGAAGGGTCTTCATCTGAAAGACGCATAACACTTTCAATCCTAAGTTGAGCCTGTTTCAGCCTAGCATTACCATTACCAAAAACTTCTTGATTCCATAACTTTCATTGCCTGTTTAAGTCGCTTTAGCTTTTGAGGATATATAAAAGCCGGAGAACCAACAATCGGAACTTTCCAACTATCTTCAACCATTCGCATAAAATCAGGATGCCCAAACCACATTTTCTGAACTCGAAAAGGCGCTCTTCTTGGTCTTGTGTTAACAAACGGAAAACCAATAAGAGGAGAATGATCGGAAACTTCCCTAGGAAGAGCTTTACACCGCCAATTCTCAAAACGATTCAACCAAAATTCATTAATCACCCCTCTGTCTAATCTACTAATAATTCTATGAACTCCAGATTGCCTGTTAGACCAAGTAAACTTACAGCCCAAAGATTCCGCTTCAAAAAGTCCATATCATCCAACCAATCACTAAACACATTTACAAATATTGTTCTATGACTTGTACCACCATTTTTCTCTTCATTAAGAAGCACACAATTAAAGTCCCCAATTACCAACCACGGCACTTGAAGAGCTCCCATATCTAACTGCCTCCAAAGATTTCTCCTAGTAGTTTGCACTGAGCTAGCATGCACAAAAGAAATATGAACACCATCAATACCAATAGTAATAGCCTGTTTAGAACAATTCACCACAACCGGATCAGCAATATTCGAAGACCACATCACCCATAAATTACCAACAACCGTATCCAAAGAATTATGAATAATCGACCTACTAAAACCATCAATACAGAATTTTTTAACAGACCTAGAAGAAACTGACACTCTTGGTTCCGCAATACCAATTATATCAGGTTGAAAGTCTTTAACTAATTCGTTTAGCTTGTGCTTCATCTCGCACAATCCCATTTTATGTTCCAAAAGAGGACTCTCATTGGGAAACAATTTTAGGATTATTGTTAATCTTAACTCTCTGCGCCAGCCTAGTAGTATCATTCTTCTGCCCTCCGTTTCCAGGTTTTAACCTAGTACCAGCAGCAAGCTTATCAATCAGAGCATTATTTCCAGGAATTCGAGAACTACCAACAGAACGTGCCATAATAACTGGCGTCCCAGAAGTCCACGTACCAGTATTTTTATCAAATAAAGGAGATGATTCATTTCTGTTACTAGCATGAACACCAGAACCCACAATATCATTGTTGTCTTCATTCAAACCAAGTTCAGCATTCAAGGCCTCAAACTGATTTTGCGAAACAACACTTTCTCGAACAAAAAGGTCATCGGTTAAAGGAGAGTCAGATGAGTTAGCATCAATCCTATCAACAACTGAATTCATACTCTCCCCCCCTTCAGAATTCAATGATGACTTAAAACTAGGCATACCCTTTGTAGCACTAGTAATTAAAACTATTTGCGACTCTACTCTTTGTCTAGTTCTTGCCAATTCAACATAGGCAGAGCGAAAAATAGCTTCAGATTTAGCTAACTCATCTTGCAACTGCTTTACTGCAGCCACTTGAACACTCCCCGAATGCACCTCACCCTCCTCAAGTCCTGAAATACCATCGTTAACTTTTGCATGCTGGCCATGCACATCAGAATTCCGATTCCCAGAAGGAACACCATTGTCATTAGCATGTTGTTATTTACCCAAAGTAAGTTGATTTCCGTTTTCCGGCACAACTGGTATGACAGGAGCTGTCTTGCCTTTTCTACGTCGCGCTTCTTGCCATTCACCATTACCCGCAACATTATTACTGCGAGCTTCTTGAGTATTAACCAAAATATTACCTTGTTGTTGTGATGCTGTAACCTGCTGCTGAGTATTACCTGCAGTATTCTTATGTTTTTTCCTACATTCAGAATCAACATGACCAATAAACTTGCACTTAGTGCAGAATTTAGGTCGTTTTAGAATTTCTATTGGTTGCCAAAAATCACGTCCCCCAACAGTAATATGAATGCTATCAATATCAAGTTTCGCAAAGTTGATATCAATAAGCACTGAAGCGTAATATCCATATTCATGATCCAAGGTACGCTTGTCAACCACCACCGAAGTGCCTAGGGTTTTACCAATCGCCAGCAGCGTCTTTTCAGTCCAATATTCAACCGGCAAGCTTGGAAATTTCACCCATACCGTAGCATGGGAAGTATTGTGTTTATATGCATCGAACCCTGGAAACCATTCCATTAGGTTAAGCTTTTGTTGATCAAACATCCAAGCCTCAACATTAAGGATCTTGTCTCTATCCTCCATAGACTGCAGCTTAATAATGAAAAATCCTCTATTCATAGGAACGAATTGAACCCTGCCCTGACCTAACTGCCATTGTTGCTCAAAGCTTTCCTTCACGTCCTGAAAATTAATTCCCTTAAAATCCAGTCGGCCTATAAGGCTGAATTTCCAAATATCACAACCCTCTTCAAAAAAAGAAAAAGGAAGCACTAGTGCTGGTTTTCCTTCTTTCAAAGTAGGGTTTGGCAATATATTCAAGTCCAAAGACGTTTTTGGGAGCTGTTTTTTGCCTAACACTTTTTCAGCGTATGTAAGAACTCGCTTAAGGGGAGGATCAGAATCGTCCCCCATCCCAAATCACCCAAAGAGATCAAGCGCGGGATGTAAAATTTTTTGAAAAACCCAAAACCCTAAAATCGCCAGAGATAATAAAAGAATGATTCATCTGCTTAAGTAGGTACTTAGTCTTGAAGAAATTTTGAACATGAGAAATAACCTCTTGAGAAGTTTCAACCCAATTATCCCTAAAGAATCCAACAGGGAAACCATCAGGTCCCGGTGATTTCCAAGGGTCCATATTCTTCACAGTATTAAAAATTTCATCTTCAGAAGGTATAAAAACTAAAGAAGTATTCATATCATCTGTGACAATCGGTTTCATATTAGACAAGGCAGCTTCTAAATCAGAATTACTCGGATTAGAAGAAGTATAGATTTTTTTGAAATGAGAAGAAAGAAGGGAAACTACTTGTTCCCTCTCTTATAGTATGAATAATATTATACATGGTACGAAGCTTCACTGTGTTATGGAAAAATCGAGTATTCCTGTCATACTGAGTAAAGTAATCTATCCTAGATTTATGTTTATAAAAACTATTTTCTATTTCATACCAATAGTCTAGCTAATTGGAGTAATTTAAAATAAAAAGTTCCCAATGGAAGGAGTATAATCCAGACTCTGCAATTTTTCAATTTCAAAATTTAACTTGCTAATAGTGTTTTTAATATGACCAAAGGAGTAAATATTTCATCGGCTAAGGTCTTGTTTAAGATTCTTTAGCTTACCATCCATAATGTAACTCGGAGATCCCTTAACACTTTTAGACCAAGACATTGAAAGCACTCCTTTAAACTCGGGATTTTATTGTCAACACTTAAAAAATTTATAAGGAATGTTTAAGTGCTGCTCAAAATGAAAACACTTCAACAGTATAGGACAGTGATCTGAATAATCTCTTGCAAGGTTTTTTAGACGAGTATGCGGCAACACAGAGAACCAAAAGCAAATATCAATTCAGAGGGATTCTTAAACCTTTTATTACACCAGGTAAAAGGGTTACCAAAAGCAAATACTTCATTCATTTTCATATTTATCAAATTAGATCTAATAAAATCTGGAGGGAAAGAACTTTCTATCTTGCCACCTTGTTTTTCCGAAGCATGTAATATGAAATTAAAGTCTCCTAATAATAACCAATGATGAGTATTTGTTTCATTCATATGCCTGAGGAAGCTCCACTGATTTCTTCTACTACTAACATTAAGAGCACCATAAACAAAAGAGACAATACAATTCTTAATCGTCGGAGTGATATCGCATATTATATGGATCATATTGAGAGAACTACTAAGAACTTGTATGGAAAAATTTGCAAAATAACCCAGAGCAATACCCCCCGATTTACCAACAACAGGAATAATATACCATGTATCATATGGAAGATGATGATTGTATTTCTTAACAGTATCTATATCAACCATAGATTCAATAAGAAAAATAGCATCATGTTTATTTTTCTAAAAATATTTAGCAGATGCAACCATTTCTTATCAGAGCAACAACCATTCAAGTTCCAAGAAAGAAATTTCATGATGAAAAATATAGTAATGAAACTAAATATAGTAAGGACAGTAATAAGAAATAAACAGTAAAGCTCGGAAAATAACTATATCAAAGAGGACTTACAAGGTCATGGGCTAAAAGAGGTTCTGCATCCATAATGTCCAAAGCATCTACCATTAGGAGATTAACTTCATTTTCATTTTCTTCTTGAGACAGCACGGGTTCTGGAGGTAAAATAGCTATTGGATTAGGTTCAAGTACCACAGGTTTGTCAAGACAGTCTTCAACAACATCATTAATGTTAACACTATTCTCAGAAAATGAATTGAGAAGCTTATCAGAAGAGTAGCTCATTTCAGTAGAAGTATTATAAACTAACATCAACATTTGAAAGAACCTTCTGAGAGACTGAAGTACAAGTTGCTGACCAGAAAAACATTTGCAACCTTATTATCAAAAAGAGACCCACTACTGTTTTCTAGAGTAAAAGGAAAACTAACTGGAGGAGATAAAGGTGTCAAGAAACCATAGGAGGCCACAAAGAATAAGGAATCATAAAAGGAGAAGAAGAGCCTGAGCTATTACCCAAAAAAATCGATTCATAAGAAGTTCTAGATCTTTTTCCAATCCTATCATGAACTAGGGAAGATGGATAAATAGCAAAGCATGCTCAAAAGGATTCTCAATAGCAGGAGGCATATCCAAATCATTAGAGGAAGCAATAACATTTGCATTAACAGAAAAGAAAGCCCCCAAAATTAAACTTATCTTCACCAGTTTCAACACTTAAGATTATCATAAACCCCTTTTAATAAAATTTAATTCAAATAATATATTCAAATCCCTACAGAAGTAGGATCTCATGATGCAAAAATAGCATACACCTTAATCAGACTTGACATACTCAACCAAAATCCAACAACATATACTTTAGGAGAAACATCAAACCATACCCATAAGAAACCTCTATAATCTGCTGTAATCTCATATCAATTCCCCCAATCTCATGATGAAAGAAGCTTAGACCCTATGTTGCTACCTCCATATGCCCATGACCTAATCTGAAAAACAGAAAGAGGGAAAGAAGATTCAATCAGAAATCAGATGGGAAGGTAGACAATACAAAATCAAATCAAAAGATAGTTGAAATCATGATAAAAACTAGCAAAGATTCTTAAAAATCTGTAAAAATTCGAGTTGATAAGATTAGACCATCGAAAAACGGATTTTGAAAAAATTAGGTTAAATTGGAATAGAGATATAAAGCTTAAAAATAACTAAATTAATTCATATAATTTACTAGGAAAACGGGTTTTTATTCAGAATAGCATAAAATAATTGAAGAAAAACTGAATAAATCAAGATCAAAATGATGGAGGAAGACGAAGATTGACTAAGTCAACATCGCCCGACTTTTCGCCCTTCTCAGTTTCCCTATACAGCTATAAGAACATTCAAAGTCGATCTTCACTATTATAGGTATATCATTTTTTAACGAATCTCCTAGCTTGTAGATGCCAGTGCTACAGCGTATAATTAAATTTAAGCTTTTCAAAGTTTTTTGGAGACCTCTAAAGCTTTTTAGAATTTCTCAGAGCTCTTTCAGGGCTCTTTAGTGTTTTTAGGGTTTTTAGGAAACATTCAAAGATAATCTTCATTATTGTAGGGAATTTTGTTTGTATCATTCTTTATAAAGAATTAAGTTACTTTCAGTTGGCTTTCACGAATCCCCTGGATAGTAGATACTACTGCTACGAAATATAATTAACTTAAAGATTTTTTGAGCTTTTTAGAGTTTTTTCAGAGCTCTTTGGATTTTTCAGTGTTCTTTAGATATTTTAGGGCTTTTTAGAGTTTTCACGGTTTTTTAGAGTTTTCAAGGCTTTTTAGAGAACATTCAAAGTTGATCTTCACTATTGTAGGGATATCATTTTTTAACGAATCACCTAGCTTGTAGATGCTAGTGATACGGAGTATAATTAAATTTAAGCTTTTCAAAGCTTTTTGGAGTCCTCTTGAGCTTTTTAGAGTTTCTCAGAGCTCTTTCAGGGCTCTTTAGGGTTTTTAGGGTTTTTAGGAAACATTCAAAGATATTCTTCATTGTTGTAGGGAATTTTGCTAGTATCATTTTTTTATAAAGAATTAAGTTACTTTCAGTTGGCTTTAAAGAACCCCTGGCTAGTAGATACTGGTGCTACGAAATATAAGCTTTTTCAGAGCTTTTTAGAGTTTTTCAGAGCTCTTTGGATTTTTCCAGAGTTCTTTAGATATTTTAGGGGTTTTTAGAATTAGTTTTCAGGGTTTTTTTAGAGTTTTCAAGGCTTTTTAGAGAACATTCAAAGTTGATCTTCACTATTGTAGGGATTTGTTATTATCATTCTTTAATGAATCTCCTAGCTTGTAGATCCCAATGCTACGGAGTATAATTAAATTTACGCTTTTCAAAGCTTTTTGGAGTCTTCTTGAAATTTTTATAGTTTCTCAGAGCTCTTTTAGGGCTCTTAAGTGTTTTATGGTTTTTAGGTAACATTCCAAGATAATCTTCATTATTTTAGGGAATTTTGTTAGTATCATTCTTTATAAAGAATTAAGTTACTTTCAGTGGGCTTTAACGAATCCCCTGGCTAGTAAATATTACTGCTAAGAAATATAATTAACTTAAATCTTTTTCAGAGCTTTTTAGAGTTTTTCAGAGCTCTTTAGATATTTTAGGGATTTTTAGAGTTTTCAGGGTTTTTTTAGAGTTTTCAAGGCTTTTTAGAAAATATTCAAAGTTATTCTTCACTATTGTAGGGATTTGTTATTATCATTATTTAACGAATCTCCTAGCTTGTAGACCCAGTGCTACGGAGTATAATTAAATTTAAGTTTTTCAAAGCTTTTTGGAGTCTTTTTAAGCTTTTTAGAGTTTCTCCGAGCTCTTTCAGGGCTCTTTAGTGTTTTTAGGATTTTTAGGAAACATTTATAGATAATCTTCATTATTGTAGGGAATTTTGTTCGTATCATTCTTTATAAAAAAAACTAAGTTACTTTCTCTTGGATTTAACTAATCTCCTTTCTAGTAGATACTACTGCTACGAAATATAATTAACTTAAAGCTTTTTCAGAGCTTTTTAGAGTTTTTCAGATCTCTTTGGATTTTTAAGTGTTCTTTAGATATTTTAGGGCTTTTTAGAGTTTCAGCATATTTTAGAGTTTTCAAGGCTTTTTAGAGAACATTCAAAGTTGATCTTCACTACTGTAGGGATACGTTATTATCATTCTTTAATGAATCTCCTAGCTTGTAGATCCCAGTGCTACGGAGTATAATTAAATTTAAGCTTTGCAAAGCTTTTTGGAGTCTTCCTGAGCTTTTTAGAGTTTCTCCGAGCTCTTTCAGGGCTCTTTAGTGTTTTTAGGGTTTTTAGGAAACATTTATAGATAATCTTCATTATTGTAGGGAATTTTGTTCGTATCATTCTTTATAAAGACTTAAGTTACTTACAATTGGCTTTAACGAATCCTCTGGCTAATAGATACTACTGCTACGAAATATAATTAACTTAATGCTTTTTCAGAGCTTTTTAGACTTTTTCAGAGCTCTTTGGATTTTTCAGTGTTCTTTTGATAGTTTAGGGCTTTTTAGAGTTTTCAGGGATTTTTAGAGTTTTCAAGGCTTTTTAGAGAACATTCAAAATTGATATTCACTATTGTAGGGATATCATTATTTAAATTTAAGTTTTTCAAAGATTTTTAGAGTCTTCTTGAGCTTTTTAGAGTTTTTCAGAGCTCTTTCAGGGCTCTTTAGTGTTTTTAGAGTTTTTAGGAAACATTTAAAGATAATCTTCATTGTTGTAGGGAATTTTGTTAGTATCATTCTTTATAAAGAATTAAGTTAGTTTCAGTTGGCTTTAAAGAATCCCCTGGCTAGTAGATACTTGTGCTACGAAATATAATTAACTTAAAGCTTTTTCAAAGCTTTTTAGAGTTTTTCAGAGCTCTTTGGATTTTTCAGCGTTCTTTAGATATTTTAGGGATTTTTAGAGTTTTCAGGGTTTTTTAGAGTTTTCAAGGCTTTTTAAAGAACCTTCAAAGTTGATCTTCACTATTGAAGGGATATGTTATTATCATTCTTTAACGAATCTCCTAGCTTGTAGATCCCAGTGATACAGAGTATAATTAAATTTAATCTTTGCAAAGATTTTTGGAGTCTTCCTGAGCTTTTTAGAGTTTCTCAGAGCTCTTTCAGGGATCTTTAGTATTTTTAGGAAACATTCAAAGATAATCTTTATTATTGTATGGGATTTTTTTAGTATCATTCTTTATAAAGAATTAAGTTACTTTCAGTTTGCTTTGAAGAATCCCCTGGCAAGTAGATACTGGTGCTACGAAATATAATTAACTTAAATCTTTTTCAGAGCTTTTTAGAATTTTTCAGAGCTCTTTAGATCTTTTAGGGATTTTTAGAGTTTTCAGGGTTTTTTAGAGTTTTCAAGGCTTTTTAGAGAACATTCAAAGTTATTCTTCACTATTGTAGGGATTTGTTATTATCATTATTTAACGAATCTCCTAGCTTGTAGATCCCAGTGCTATGGAGTATAATTAAATTTAAGTTTTTCAAAGCTTTTTGGAGTCTTCTTGAGCTTTTTGGAGTTTCTCCGAGCTCTTTCAAGGCTCTTTAGTGTTTTTAGGGTTTTTAGGATACATTTATAGATAACCTTCATTATTGTAGGGAATTTTGTTCGTTTCATTATTTATAAAGAACTAAGTTACTTTCTCTTGGATTTAACGAATCTCCTGTCTAGTAGATACTACAGCTACGAAATATAATTAACTTAAAGCTTTTTCAGAGCTTTTTAGAGATTTTCAGATCTCATTGGATTTTTAAGTGTTCTTTAGATATTTTATGGCTTTTTAGAGTTTTCAGCGTTTTTAGAGTTTTCAAGGCTTTTTAGAGAACATTCAAAGTTGATCTTCACTATTGTAGGGATATGTTATTATCATTCTTTAACGAATCTCCTAGCTCGTAGATCCCAGTGCTACGGTGTATAATTGAATTTAAGTTTTTCAAAGCTTTTTGAAGTCTTCTTTAGATTTTTAGAGTTTCTCAGAGCTCTTTCAGGGCTCTTTAGTGTTTTAGGAAACCTTCAAAGTTAATCTTCATAAAGACTTTAGTTACTTTCAGTTGGCTTTAACGATTCTCCTATCTAGTAGATACTACTGCTACGAAATATAATTAACTTAAATCTTTTTGAGAGCTTTTTAGAGTTCTCAAGGAGGAGATGGGTGGAACTCTGTAGTCATTATGAGTCTATAAGATTCATTCACACTTTTCGGGAGGTGAATTTTTATGCAGACAAAATGGCTAAGCGTGGTTGTCTTTTAGCTAATGAAGTGGGAATGCATTTTGAAGGAAAACCTTTATTTTTACCTTCAGTTGAATATCCAAATGTTTCTTATTATCGTTTTAAATAGTCTACAAGTTTTTGGGTTGCTGTGACCTCTTTTCTTGTAAACTATACTTTGTAAATTTTGTTATTATATTAATACAAATTTTGACTTATCAAAAAAAAAATTAGAGTTTTTCAGAGCTCTTTGGATTTTTCAGTGTTCTTTAGATATTTTAGGTCTTTTTAGAGTTTTCAGGGTTTTTTAGATTTTTTTTTCTTTTTCGGTAAATCCAAAATTGTATTGATGAATAACAGATATTTACAAAGAGTTTACAAGAAAAGAGGTCCAAAGACCCCAAAAACTTACAAACTACTTGAATCTGAAATAAGAGACATTAGGGTATTCAATAAGGCTTTTCATCATAGTTCATTCCTACACCATTTCTAAGAAGACATACTCTTTTGGCCATAGAATCAGCAAAAAAATTAGCTTCACGATAAGTGTGAACAAACCGAATTGAATCATAACTCTCTTGAATACTTCTCCACCGTTGCCTAGCAAACCAAGGCACATTAGAACTTGTAAAAGCCAAAATCGCTCCCATTGAATCTGAGCGAACTAAATTTTTTCTAAAAGCCCATTTCCTTGCCCACTCCAGCCCAACAATCACGCCATAAAGCTCCGCCAAGAAGTTATTGGTTTTCCCTAGGCCAATGCTCATAGCCCCTACAAAGTTACAGTCATGATCACGAGCAACAACCCCTTCACCCGCAGCACCATGATTACCTTTATTCGCGCCATCACAACACAAGAGAAGCTAATCCCTATCCGGTGGTGTCCAAAAAAATTCAACTGGAATAGTTTGCTTCACCTTTCTATGTCTAACACGGAAGAAGTTCAGGATTTCCAAATCTGACGTAGTGTTGTGCATGAAGCTATTTAAACGAACTGAATAGTCATGAATCAAGTGGAAAATACGATGCTTGAAAAAATGAGTTGGAACTGATTTGTTCTGAAAATAACCAAGGTTTCTAGTCTTCCAAAGCTCCGAATGAATCACCAAAATCGCTAAAATCCATAGGTCTTTTATAATCCTACTTCTTGCCTTAGCAGATTTGTAAGCATTCACAAGATCATAGTGTGGCATGAGGTTAAAGATACCTGAAATCCACTACCAAATGTGTGTAGCATAAGAACAAATCCATATAATATGCTCTAAGGATTCTTCTTCAGCCTTGCACAAGTAGCATCTATTCGCAAGATCTAATTTAAATCTGCTTTTATCCTTGTCAGAGGTAGCATATGCCTCCCTTCCTATTTTCCAGTTCTACGCAGCAAGTTTTGAGGTGAATAGCCTTCCTCCATAACAGGCCATAAACATCCAATACTTGATATTTCTTCCGCACAATCTGTTTGGCAGACCGCACCGAGAATTTTCCATGCAAGTCCGGCCTCCAAACTCTGATACCAGCTCCCCCTTGCAAAACTAGAAGGTTAGTTAGATCAACTCCAGCCCTGGCCAAATTATCAACGTGATCTCCCTGCACCTGCCAAGCATTATTAGCAATAACAGCACTAACCATGACAGTTCCATCTAGATCATTGTCGCCTAAAACATCAGCAATACATTCATTACCATACCAAACGTCAAAATAAAGAGAAGTCTGCCTCCCATCTCCGAGAAGAACTTTTTTATTTCTATCCACGGTGGTATGAACTAATCTAATGTCCGAAAGAATTGAAGAATTCACACCATAATGCTTAATTCTACCTAGCCGAGAAGTATATTTCTCCCATAAATAACGATCCCACTTCTTGGTAGAAGAACGAATGTTCCACCATAACTTCATAAGAAGCGCCTTATGAGTGATATCCATGCTTGTAATACCCAACCCACCTTCCTTCAAAGGGAAGCAAACCTTAGGAAAACCCACAACAAATTTCCTTGTAAACTCAGCATCCCCTGACCAAAGAAAATTGCGAATAACCCTCTCAGCTTGTTGAATGAAAAATTCTTAGGCCATTTATAAACAGCCATATTGTGAATGGCATAGCTAGCAATCACCGAATTAATAAGAACAATTTTGTCTTGAAAAGAAAGCAATTTTCCCTTCCAAACAGCAAACTGATTCTTAATTTTATCAATCACATTGCTAATATGACGATACTTAACAGCTCCGGGCATAATTTGAACACCAAGGTACCTGTACAGAAAAGTAGAAACCTTCATGCCAAGTAAAGTAGTGATTGTTAAACATCGACTCAAAGAACCACCACCATAATAAACCTTACTCTTTTGACGACAAACAGTTTGTCCAGAAGAAGCTTGATATTTACCAAGCAAATCAAGAAGATTATGTAAGCTCCTCAAGTTATGATAGACGCATTTATGTGTCTAATTTGTCCTCAATGTTTCGTATTGTTAGTACTCGTTTTCGTCCTTATTATGGTGTTTTGTGTGTTTGTAGGTATTTTTTGGATATAAATATTTTTGGAAATTTCGGCTCGAAAAGTTACCCGGGCACCCTTGGAGGACACGTGTTATTCGGACTCTCACCGTTGGTTAAGGGACACCTCAATTACTAAGGGGAACCTTCTTTGCTATTCGCACCCCAGCTGTTGGATAAGGGACAACCCTTTCTTCTTCGTTTAAAATTGTTTTGGCGGGAAATTTTCATTCTCAAACTATGGATTTTTCGATCGGAATTTGGAGGGGTTAGAGGTTAACTCAATCGCTGAAACTTCATGGGTAGACGTGATATGACAATAGAAAGCTGGTATGGGTGTTCGTTTGAATCAGAATTGGCTCAATCGTGTCATGGAGTGAAACAGAGCAACACGTTCACCGGAGGAGTAGTTCACGGGTTTGCTTGAGTTTTGGAGAATTCGAGCGTGTAATACACATGTTAGGTGACTCGAACAACAGACAGGACCGTGACAGAGATAAATGAGGAGAGTTCAGCAGTTGTAGACGCATGCAGGAGAGAAGAAAGGAAAGAAAATATATCTTCTTTACTGCCGAGTAATGGAAGATTATATAAAGTAATGAGGCGATATTCTTGTACCTGTTGAGTATAAATTGGAGGCTTAGACTCAGAGAGAGAGGACGGAGAGTTTGGGAGAGAAATATAACACCATAGAGTCGAAACACGAAGTTGCAGAGAGACCTGCTGCTGCTGCCATTGAAGAACACGAAGAACGGACCATTCAAGACCGTCGTTTTCCAACAGTAACAACGACTCACAGCCGTGGGTCGTACATCAGAGGCAGACTTATTTGCTACAGCGTTTGCAACACAGAGCCGTGGGTCTTAGAGCAACAATAACAGTGACACATCCTTTGTATCGTCTTTTTTTTTGGTTTGTAACAAATATAATTGTTACAAAACCCGGTTTGAATTATTTCTCAATTTTCATCATTTGTAAACACCCTTTGAGCAATAATAATGATTTTTGAGCGTGTTTCCAACATGATGAGCGGCTAATTCTCCCACAACCAAGGCAATGAGGAAGCTATTTACGCATGAATAATTGGTAACTATTTTATTTTCTCTAATATTTAATTATAATTCACTCAATCACTGCTTTTGCAGAGTTTTAAATTGTTTGCGTAATTTTCCTAATCAGTTGTGATTCAATTAGATAGGCTATGCTTTGTTTAGATAATCTATGCTTAAGGGATACAATTGATGTTTGAGAATTTGCTTGATTATTAGTGAGTTAAGATATAAAGGACTTAAAAGATAATTAGAGTTTTGAATTATTTACCATCATTAATTCATGTGTAATAGTGGAATCAGTGTCTTGGTTATTTTCTCATATCTTGAAGTCAATTTTGTAATAAGTTTTCTTTACTTTTAAGTTTTATAAGTATAAAAATCCATTGCTTTCACAAGCCTCAACGAACCTTATTACTACAACATCATTGAAAAATACAACAATTTTTGGCGCCGCCGACGCGGGCTTGTCTTTAGGCTAGAGTTTTTAGGTTTTTATTTTATTTGTTCTTCTTTACGTTTTTGGGTTTTTGTCTTTTCCTTACAGATTTTGGAATTTGGAGCGAAAGAAAATTTTGCCAAAGCTTTGGTGAATACTTAAAGACTTGGAGTAAAAGACAAAGCGAAAGGAGCGAAAGAAGAAATTTTTTTTTATTAAAAAAGAGAGAAAAAAAAAAGAGACATTTTATTTTGTTTTTATATTTTCTTGGACTTTCCTTTTCTTTAGGACTTTGGACTTGGACATTCTTTTATTTTTAAACCCTACAGAAGGGTAGTATTAAATATTAAACTGTTTGCAGAGAAGGACGGTGATTACGATATCACCTCGGCCCCTCGGGTTCGTACACGACATTGGAGTTGTGGCCCGAGTCGACTTCAGCGGTTCATCCCCCGTCTAGAACGGGAGGTAAGTTTGTCAAAACACTTGCGAATCCCCTGTCAGCGAGTTACCGTATTCCTTCGTTTGCATATATGCTGAGGACTTGAAAACGGCTGCTTTAATTTCCTAGTAAAGGGCAAGGACTGGCCATACAAGATAAGGGTTCAGATTTCGTCACCGTTCTCTTCTTTCCCGCCTTAGGAAAACAAAACCAAACGCGAACCTAAACCTAAAATTTGGAATAGGACGAGACCTATAGGGTAACGAGCTTAATAGGAAAGTCGTTCGAAAAATATTGGTTACTCTTTTGAGCATACTTCGAAGTTCATGATGGTTTCTGTGAGTTGAATGCGTGACTGTCCCGCCTTGGAATGCGGTGAGGCCTTGGGTATCAAAGCTCTACGCAGCTTCCCTCGCATGTATTCAACTTACTTTGACTCGGATTGATTCCAGAGGGGTTTGCTCAAATTGTAACGAATTCTCATTCGAAGGATTAGAAGCTGGTCTAGAAACAATCTAAGTGGATCCATCATGCTTTTTGTTTGCTAGAAATCAGTAGGTTTGCTGTGGTGGAGTCAGCCTTGTTTGTGTTTTCATAGAACTTCCCTTCCTTTTAGGATTTATCTTTTTCTTTTGTTTTTCTAGTGTATGCCCGAGGTTATTCGAGAGCGGGCTTGGAAAATAAACACTCTAGGTCGTTTGATTGTGAAGGCGGGGAGCTCGAAGACTCTTCTTTTGAGAGCCCCGTTTTTGGAAACTTCAGTTTTGAGAATCTGTCCCTTTGTGAGGAAAGTACCCCTAGTACTTCAGCTGTGCCAACGATGGCAACTTTGAAAGATTACATGTTCCCAACTAGGACCAACCGAGCTTCGTGCATTAAATTGCCGGCCAATACGGCTAATTTCCAGATAAAACCTAGTATTCTTCAGATGATCCCTATATTCTTAGGAAAAGATGATGAGAACCCTTATTTTCATATTAGGGACTTTGAGGAAATCTGTGGGACAGTTAGAATAAAAGACCTCACAGATGAAGTTTTGAAACTTAAGATGTTTCCCTTTTCACCTGGCTGAACAACCTACCACCTGAGTCCATTGAAACATGGCAGGAACTTGTTGTTGTTTTCTATATGAAATTCTACCCTAAGCATAAAACTGCAGCTGTTAGGCAGAAAATTAGTGCTAGTGTGCAACAAGAAGGAGAGTCTCTTTATAGGTTTTTAGAGAGATTCAATGATCTCCTATCCCAGTGTCCTCACCATGGATTTGATAAGATGAAACTTGTTGAGATTATTTATAATGGTTTAGACTATTCGACCAAAGCCATGGTCGAGTCTATGTGCGCTGGTGAGTTCACCAGTAAAAATGTTGATGATGCTTTTACCTTCTTAGGAGCTATTGCTGAAAAATCCCAACAGTGGGAGTCTTGTGTTGAACCCCCTAAAAGACTCTTGGTCAATAAAAGTAGCACCAATGTAGTAGATACAAGCATCGGGTCAGATGCTAAGTTTGCTGCTTTGTCTAGAAGGTTAGAAGCTTTGGAATTAAATCAGCCTAAACATAGGTCTCTTGTTGAACCCAATAAAGCCTCTCAAGTCTCTAGTTGTGGAATAGATCCCGATAACTCATTTTGGGTAGGTCAGGTTAGTGAAGAGCAAGCCCATGCTGTCTATAACAATGCTAGGTTTGAGAACCGTCAGAAGTTTGACCCATACTCAGAGACCTACAATCCTGGTTGGAGAAACCATCCTAATTTTTCTTGGTCTAAGGGCCAGAATCAAGGTCAGTCTAGTAATTCTCAGCCTCCCCCAGGTTTTGGTTATGCTAAGAACTCTTCAGGTCAAGCCCAGTTCCAGAACCCTTCTGAGAATAGAATGACTAGCTTAAAGGAATCTCTTAGTATATTAAAAAAGAACCGGGATATGCTATCACAAAGCCAGGAAATGTTAATAAATATCCAGGTTAATTTTCAAGAGGAAAACAAGCAGAATTTTAAGAATAGTTCCCAGTCTCTTGCTAAATTAGAACTTCAAGTTGGCCAAATAGCTAAGTTTCTCACTGAAAGAGAAGATGGAAGGTTCCCTAGTCATACTGATCCTAATCCAAAAGGAGAGAAATTGTACAATCATGTGAATTCTGTTACAACCCTTAGGAGTGGGAAGAAAGTTGACAATAAGGTCACCATGCCTGAAAGTGAACATGTTGTAGTTCACCTTTCTGAGCCAGAAAATGAGGAGACTGATAGAGTCTCTAAAGAGACCAATGAGGGTCATGTTGAGCTCGGCTTTGTTCCCAGAGCCCCGTTCCCCCAGCTGCTAGTTCCAACTAAGAGGGAGTCCAACTTTAATGATATATTGGAGGTTTTTAAGGAGGTAACTATCAACCTACCATTGTTGGATACGATTAAGCAGATTCCCGCTTATGCCAAGTTTCTTAAGGACTTGTGTACACGAAAGCGTAAGCTTAGTGTCCAAAAGAAGCCTTCCTAACTAGTCACGTGAGTTCCATTATTCAGAATACCACTACTCCTAAGTATAAAGACCCAGGCTCCCCTACTATTTCTTGTACAATAGGTAAATACCGTGTTGAGAAAGCTTTGCTTGACTTAGGAGCCAGTGTGAATTTACTTCCATACCATGTGTACCTTAACCTAGGACTTGGTGATATGAAACCTACCCAGATGACACTTCAGTTAGATGATAGGTCCGTTAAAATTCCTCGTGGTGTGATCGAGGATGTTCTTATTGAGGTCGACAAGTTTATTTATCCAGTGGATTTTGTTATCCTAGATACCCAACCTGTCCCTGACCCAGAGAACCAGATCCCAGTGATTTTAGGTCGCTCATTTTTAGCAACATCCAATGCGATCATTAATTGTCGAACTGGTATTATGAACTTGTCTTTTGGTAAGATGACTATTGAGCTGAACGTCTTTCATATTAGTAAGTTAACCTCTGAACTAGATGACTCGAGCACAGAAGAGGTAAACATGATAGGAACATTAGTTGAGGAGTCATTACCAAACACTTTGTTAGAAGATCCGTTAGAGAAATGCCTAGATCACTTTGGGATTGATTTCGATGATGATAATGTGATTAATGAGGTGAATGCTTTGTTAGATTCAACCCCTTTGTTAGACACTAGTAACGGATGGAAACCTAAGTTCGAACCATTACCAGTTTCTAAGTCTACCCTCGTTCCTTCGTTAGAATAGCCTCCTAAGTTGGACCTAAAACCATTGCCAGATACCCTGAAGTATGTGTTTTTAGGTCCGTCTGAGACTTTACCTGTGATTGTTGCTTCCGACTTGGATAGTGATCAGGAAAGTAGGCTAGTGACCGTCCTTCAAAACAACAAGGAAGCTTTAGGGTGGACCATAGCAGACATTAAGGGTATAAGTCCTACTGTTTGTATGCATCAGATCTATTTAGAGGAAGATACCAAACCTTCTAGGGAGATGCAACGAAGACTAAACCCTAATATGAAAGAAGTAGTTCGAACCGAGGTTCTTAAGCTGTTAGATGCAGGCATTATCTACCCCATTTCAGACAGTAAGTGGGTCAGCCCCGTTCAGGTTGTTCCCAAGAAATCCGGTATTACTGTAGTCCAGAATGATAACAATGAGTTAATCCCGACCCGAGTGACCACGGGTTGGCGTGTTTGTATTGACTATAGGAAATTGAACAAGGTCACTAGGAAGGACCACTTTCCCCTTCCCTTTATCGACCAAATGCTAGAGAGATTAGCTGGACATAGTCATTACTGTTTTCTAGATGGCTACTCAGGCTACAATCAGATCGTTATTGCCCCAGAAGACCAAGAAAAAATACTTTTACTTGTCCCTTTGGTACCTTTGCGTATAGACGCATGCCTTTCGGGCTATGTAACGCCCCTGCGACTTTTCAGCGTTGCATGATGAGCATATTTTCCGATATGGTAGAAAAGTTTTTAGAGGTCTTTATGGATGATTTTTCAGTGTTTGGTTCGTCTTTCGATGAGTGCTTGCATCATTTGTCATTAGTGTTGACTAGGTGTAAGGAAAAGAATCTAGTGCTTAATTGGGAGAAATGTCATTTCATGGTTCGATCAGGAATTGTCTTAGGGCATATCGTATCTTCTAAGGGTATAGAGGTAGATAAAGCCAAAGTTGACCTTATCAAGACTTTACAGGTCCCAAAAACCGTAAGAGATATTAGGTCATTCTTAGGGCATGCAGGTTTTTATCGTCGATTCATTAAGGATTTTAGCTTGATTTCTAGACCTCTTTGCAACTTGCTTGCAAAAGATGTTAAGTTTGTCTTTGATGATGCTTGTTTAGAGGCTTTTGAGAAGCTTAAGACTTTACTCACTACCGCCCCCATAGTCCAGGCACCCAACTGGAACTTACCCTTTGAGATCATGTGTGATGCTTCAGATTATGCTATTGGTGTTGTGCTAGGTCAGCGAGAAAACAAATTACTTCATGTGATTTACTATGCTAGCAAAACTCTGAATGATGCCCAGTTGAACTATACCACTACCGAGAAGGAACTGTTAGCCATTGTGTTTGCCTTAGACAAGTTTAGACCCTATCTCTTAGGTTCTAAGATCGTCATAATACTGATCATGCTGCTTTGAAATATCTTTTGTCTAAGAGGATACGAAACCTAGATTGATTAGGTGGACTTTTGTTGCAAGAGTTCTTCCAGACATTAGAGACAAAAAGGGTGCCGAAAATGTAGTAGCAGACCACTTGTCTAGGCTAGTTGTTGATTCCCCTGATGATTCCCTTCCTATAAGGGATAGTTTTCCTGATGAACAACTTTTCTTTGTTACCCAAGCACCTTGGTATGCGAATATAGTGAATTATCTTGTTACTGGTCGAATGCCCCAACATTGGGGTAAACAAGATCGTTCTAGGTTTTTAGCCGAGGTTAAGCACTTCTTTTGGGATGATCCTTATTTGTTTAAGTATTGTCCAGACCAGATTATTAGGAGATGTATACCTGAGAGTGACCAGTCCAGTATTATTTCCTTTTGTCATGATCATGCTTGTGGGGGTCACTTTAGTGCTAAGAAGACTGCTGCTAAGATATTGCAGTGTGGATTCTATTGGCCTTCGTTGTTTAAAGACTCCCATAGTTACTGTGTTACTTGTGAGCGTTGCCAGAAATTAGGAACCATTTCCCGTAGGAACATGATGCCCTTGAACCCTATTTTAGTTGTTGAGGTCTTTGATGTGTGGGGTATTGACTTTATGGGTTTGTTTCCTAATTCTTTTGGTAACCTATACATCCTTGTCGCCGTAGACTATGTCTCTAAGTGGATTGAGGCGGTTGCGTGTAAAACCAATGACCATAGGGTTGTGATTGAGTTCTTGAAAAATAATATACTTACACGTTTTGGTACACCGCGAGCTATAATTAGTGATGGAGGGTCGCACTTTTGTAATGGACCTTTTAGGCTTCTGATGAAGAAATATGGTATTACACATAAGGTAGCTACCCCGTATCATCCGCAGACTAGTGGTCAGGTAGAGGTTTCCAATAGGGAGATAAAACGTATATTAGAGAAAACAGTTAATCCTAATCGGAAAGACTGGTCGTCTAGGCTTACTGATGCCTTATGGGCTTACCGTACTGCGTTTAAGACCCCCATTGGAATGTCGCCTTATCGGCTTGTGTATGGAAGGCATGTCATTTACCTGTTGAGTTAGAACATAGAGCTTATTGGGCTGTTAAGCAACTAAATTTTTCACTTGACAAGGCAGGAGCCCATAGGAAACTCCAGCTCAATGAGTTGGACGAGATTCGTATAGATGCTTACGATAGTGCGAAGGAGTATAAGAACAAAATGAAACTTGTGCATGATAGAAATATTTTACGGAAGTCATTTTCTCCAGGTCAAAAAGTTCTTCTGTATGATACCCGTTTACATCTTTTCCCTGGGAAGTTACGTTCTCGGTGGACGGGTCCTTTTATTGTTCGCACTGTCTTTCCTCATGGAGCTGTTGAAATTGAGACACCGGATGGTAGTAGTTCTTCGAAGGTTAACGGTCAGAGATTGAAACCCTTTTTAGAGCCCTTTCCTACAGGTGATGTTGAGGAGGTCCCTCTGGAGGACCCTGTTTACCCTTGATTGACCATCGAGGAAGTTGTATGTTGTATATTAGTTTTTGATTTTCTTCACCCAGGTACTATCTTTCCAACTTCTCCTCGTGTTATTTTACTTTTGGTATTGCTCTTTCATTAGAAACATTGAGGACAATGTTAGATTTAAGTTTGGGGGTGGGGAAGAACTTTTTAGTTGCACTTTTGAAACTTCTAGCGTCACATGGTATCCGGTTAGCTAAGTTTACATACTGTTTCTCACCGAAAAGATAGAAATTGGAATGCTAGGGATAACAACCTTTTGAGACATTAGAGAAAAAGACATTGAGATCCTTGAAATTCAGGAGAGAACTTGTTCCTTTTAGAGAGTAACCGTGATGGACCTAACCATACATGCTGGAAAGGCAAGTAGGTCAGGAAATGACAGAAAGACAAAGCAACCTCACAATGTAGTCTTAGTTACTGGATTGCGACTCTCTCTCAGTAGAAACTTATCATCATCAACAAGCGGAGCGACATCAAAATCTATGAAGAAAGTTGAAGACGTTTTAGGTTTAGAAGCAACAATAGAAAAGAATAATTCAAAAATCAAAGTTGAAGTTATAAGAGCAAATGATATAAGTTGTTAGAATTCATGATACCAAGACATCACAAGTTGCGAAGATCCAAGTTTTGAAAGTCATTCTCTCATGGCCATGTAAATTGTTGCCTTGTAATTTTTGTTTCCAAAAAAGAAAAAAAAATCATCATTACGTTCGTTTTGTTATATAATTAGTTCTTTGTTCAATAAGGCCATAGGGAAGTAGAAATTTTTAAGTCAAGCAAGAAATCGAAGAGAAGAATTAATTGTCAAGGTTCTATGAGGTTCGAGAGTTTATCATCAACAGTTGAAGACCGGAGAAGACGTTTTTTTCTACTGAGCACTATGAGAGAGTCGAAGAAAGATGCATTTTGGTTGCTTTGTTAGTCCGCTTTCAATCTGGCACAAGATCTTTCTAGCACTGGTTTAACTCATCACACGTAATTAGTCCAGCTGTGTAGCAGATGTCCCTCTCATCTTTATCTCTCTCCTAATCTTATCCAGCTGTAAAGCAGCGGACGCATCTTACAATGTTTATCTAGCTGTGTAGCGGATATCTCTTTGTCTAGCAGTGTTGCGGATGTGTCTCCCCTTTTCTTCAGTCAGCTATAGAGATGACACCTTTAATTTCTCTGGCATTCTAGTTACTTGGAGATAGGTTGAGAATATGTATGTCCTCATAGCTCTTTGTATACTTGTGACCAATTAGAAGTAATGGTTTTGTGGGTAAACCTCTGGTAAACCCTCCCGAGATTAACTCGGTTTTATTTTTTATTAGTTTTGCTCGAGGACTTGCAAATAATAAGTTTGGGGGTATTTGATAGACGCATTTATGTGTCTAATTTGTCCTCAAAGTTTCGTATTGTTAGTACTCGTTTTCGTCCTTATTATGGTGTTTTGTGTGTTTGTAGGTAATTTTTGGAAATAAATATTTTTGGAAATTCCGGCTCGAAAAGTTGCCCGGGGCACCCTTGGAGAACACCTGTTATTCGGACTCTCACCGTTGGTTAAGAGGCACCTCAATTACTAAGGGGCACCTTCTTTGCTATTCGCACCCCAGCTGTTGGATAAGGGACAACCTTTTCTTCTTCGTTTAAATTTGTTTTGGCGGGAAATTTTCATTCTCAAACTATGGATTTTTCGATCGGAATTTGGAGGGGTTAGAGGTTAACTCAATCGCTGAAACTTCATGGGTAGACGTGATATGACAATAGAAAGCTGGTATGGATGTTCGTTTGAATCAGAATTGGCTCAATCGTGTCATGGAGTGAAACAGAGCAACACGTTCACCGGAGGAGTAGTTCACGGGTTTGCTTGAGTTTTGGAGAATTCGAGCGTGTAATACACATGTTAGGTGACTCGAACAACAGACAGGATCGTGACAGAGATAAATAAGGAGAGTTCAGTAGCTGTAGACACGTGCAGGAGAGAAGAAAGGAAAGAAAATATATCTTCTTTACTGCCGAGTAATGGAAGATTATAGGAAGTAATGAGGCGATATTCTTGTACCTGTTGAGTATAAATTAGAGGCTTAGACTCAGAGAGAGAGGACAGTGAGTTTGGGAGAGAAATAGAGCACCACAGAGTCGAAACACCAAGTTGTAGAGAGACCTGCTGCTGCTGCCATTGAAGAACACGAAGAACGGACCATTCAAGACCATCGTTTTCCAACAGTAACAACGACTCACAGCTGTGGGTCGTACATCAGAGGCAGACTTATTTGCTACAGCGTTTGCGACACCGAGTCGTGGGTCTTAGAGCAACAGTAACAGTGACACATCCTCTGTATCGTCTTTTTTTTTGGTTTGTAACAAATATAATTGTTACAAAACCCGGTTTTGAATTATTTCTCCATTTTCACCATTTGTAAACACCCTTTGAGCAATAATAATGATTTTTGAGCGTGTTTCCAACATGATGAGCGGCTAATTCTCCCACAACCAAGGCAATGAGGAAGCTATTTACGCATGAATAATTGGTAACTATTTTATTTTCTCTAATATTTAATTATAATTCACTCAATCACTGCTTTTGCAGAGTTTTAAATTGTTTGCGTAATTTTCCTAATCAGTTGTGATTCAATTAGATAGGTTATGCTTTGTTTAGATAATCTATGCTTAAGGGATACAATTGATGTTTGAGAATTTGCTTGATTATTAGTGAGTTAAGATATAAAGGAATTAAAAGATAATTAGAGTTTTGAATTATTTACTATCATTAATTCATGTGTAATAGTGGAATCAGTGTCTTGGTTATTTTCTCATATCTTGAAGTCAATTTTGTAATAAGTTTTCTTTATTTTTAAGTTTTATAAGTCTAAAAATCCATTGCTTTCACAAGCCTCAACGAACCTTATTACTACAACATCATTGAAAAATACAACAAGTTACCCTTACAAAAAAACATTATGTCATCAGCAAAGAAAAGGTGAGTGGGAAAAATACCTTTTTTGGACAACATTGGCGTCATCTTCTTCTTAAGGAATAACTTGGTCAGGTTTCTACTAAGAACATCTTCAATCAAAAAAAAATAAGAGGAGATAAAGGATCGCCTTGCCTTAACCCTCTATTAATCTTGAAGAAACCTTCTGGGCTGCCATTAAGAAGTACAGAAATATGAGCCGAGCTAAGAATCGTAAGGATCCAAGAACACTAACTCTCAGAAAAACCATACCTCCAATAAACTTCAAAGACAAAAGACCAACTAACCGTGTAAAATGCTTGAGTGATGTCAAGTTTCAGACCCACATTACCATCTTTACGTTTAGTTTTAAGATCATTAACCATCTCCGGCGCCACACTGATGTTTTCATGGATGTTTCTCCCTTTCATAAAAGCAACATGTTCCTATGAAACAAGATTATGAAGTACACTGCCTAGTCTTGTAGCTCAAATCTTAGTAAAAATTTTAAAGAAAAAATTACTAAGACCTACTGTAGGGATATGTTATTATCATTCTTTTTAGAGAACATTCAAAGTTGATCTTCACTATTGTAGGGATATGATAATATCATTCTATAATGAATCTCCTAGCTTTTAGATCCCAGTGCTACGGAGTATAATTAAATTTAAGCTTTTCAAAGCTTTTTGGAGTCTTCCTGAGCTTTTTAGAGTTTCTCAGAGCTCTTTCAGGGATCTATAGTATTTTTAGGGTTTTTAGGTAACATTCAAATATAATCTTCATTATCGTAGGGAATTTTGTTAGTATCATTCTTTATAAAAAATTAAGTTACTTTCAGTTGGCTTTAACGAATCCTTTGGCTAGTAGATACTGGCGCTACGAAATATAATTAACTTAAAGCTTTTTCAGAGCTTTTTAAAGTTTTTCAGAGCTCTTAAGATTTTTCAGAGCTCTTTAGATATTTTAGGCTTTTTAGAATTTTCAGGGTTTTTTAGAGTATTCAAGGCTTTTTACAGAACATTCAAAGTTGATCTTCACTATTGTGGGGATTTGTTATTATCATTCTTTAACGAATCTCCTAGCTTGTAGAGCCCCGTGCTACGAAGTATAATTAAATTTAAGCTTTTCAAAGCTTTTTGGAGTCCGCTTGAGATTTTTATAGTTTCTCAGAGCTCTTTCAGGGCTCTTTAATGTTTTTTGGGTTTTTAGGAAACATTCAAGATAATCTTCATTATTGTAGGGAATTTTGTTCGTATCATTCTTTATAAAGAAATAAGTTACTTTCAGTTGGCTTTAACGAATCCCCAGGATAGTAAATACTACTGCTACGAAATATAATTAACTTAAAGCTTTTTCAGAGCTTTTTAGAGTTTTTCAGAGCTCTTTGGATTTTTCGGTATTCTTTATATATTTTAGGGCTTTTTTGAGTTTTCAGGGTTTTTTAGAGTATTCAAGGCTTTTTATAGAAAATTCAAAGTTGATATTCACTATTGTGGGGATTTGTTATTATCATTCTATAACAAATATCCTAGCTTGTAGATCCCCGTGCTACGGAGTATAATTAAATTTAAGCTTTTCAAAGCTTTTTGGAGTCCTCTTGAGCTTTTTCTAGTTTCTCAGAGCTCTTTCAGGGCTCTTTATATTTTTAGGGTTTTTAGGAAACATTCAAGATAATCTTCATTATTGTAGGGAAATTTGTTCGTATCATTCTTTATAAAGAATTAAGTTACTTTCAGTTGGCTTTAAAGTATCCCCTGGTTAGTAGATACTGGTGCTACTAAATATAATTAACTTAAAGCTTTTTCAGAGCTTTTTAGAGTTTTTCAGAGCTCTTTAGATATTTTAGGGATTTTTAGAGTTTTCATGGTTTTTTAGAGTTTTCAAGGCTTTTTAGAGAAAATTCCAAGTTGATCTTCACTATTGTAGGGATTTGTTATTATCATTCTTTAAGGAATCTCCTAGCTTGTAGATCCCAGTGCTACGGAGTATAATTGAATTTAAGCAATTCAAATCTTTTTGAAGTCTTCTTGAGATTTTTAGAGTTTCTCAGAGCTCTTACAGGGCTCTTTAGTGTTTTTAGGGTTTTTAGTTAACATTCAAAGATAATCTTCATTATTGTAGGGAATTTTGTTAGTATCATTCTTTATAAATAATTAAGTTACCTTCAATTGATTTTAACGAATCCCTGGCTAGTAGATACTAGTGCTACGAAATATAATTAACTTAAAGCTTTTCCAGAGCTTTTTAAATTTTTCAGAGCTCTTTAGATTTTTCATAGCTCTTTAGATATTTTAGGGTTTTTTAGAGTTTTCAGGGTTTTTTAGAGTATTCAAGGCTTTTTAGAGAACACCAAGTTGATCTTCACTATTGTGGGGATTTGTTATTATCATTCTTTAACGAATCTCCTAGCTTGTAGATCCCCATGCTACGGAGTATAATTAAATTTAAGCTTTTCAAAGCTTTTTGGAGTCCTCTTGAGCTTTTTATAGTTTTTCAGAGCTCTTTCAGGGCTCTTTAATGTTTTTAGGGTTTGTAGGAAACATTCAAGATAATCTTCATTATTGTAGGGAATTTTTTTCGTATCATTCTTTATAAAGAATTAAGTTACTTTCTGTTGGCTTTAACGAATCCCCTGGCTAGTAGATACTAGTGCTACGAAATATAATTAACTTAAAGCTTTTTCGGAGCTTTTTAGAGTTTTTCAGAGCTCTTTAGATTTTTCAGAGCTCATTAGATATTTTAGGGCTTTTTAGAGGTTTTAGGGTTTTTTAGAGTAATCAAGGCTTTTTAGAGAACATTCAAAGTTGATCTTCACTATTGTAGTGATTTGTTATTATCATTATTTAACGAATCTCCTAGCTAGTAGATCCCAGTGCTACGGAATATAATTGAATTTAAGTTTTTCAAAGGTTTATGGAGTCTTCTTGAGATTTTTAGAGTTTCTCAGAGCTCTTTCAGGGCTCTTTAGTATTTTTAGGGTTTTTAGGAAACATTCATAGATAATCTTCATTATTGTAAGGAATTTTGTTCGTATCATTCTTTATAAAGACTTAAGTTACTTTCAGTTGGTTTTAACGAATCTCCTGGCTAGTAGATATTACTGCTACGAAATATAATTAACTTAAAGCTTTTTCAGAGCTTTTTAGAGTTTTTCAGAGCTCTTTAGATATTTTAGGAATTTTTAGAGTTCTCATGGTTTGTTAGAGTTTTCAAGGCTTTTTAGAGAACATTCAAAGTTGATCTTCACGATTGTAGGGATTTTTTATTATCATTATTTAACGAATCTCCTAGCTTGTAGATCCCAGTGCTACGGAGTATAATTAAATTTAAGTTTTCAAAGCTTTTTGGAGTCTTCTTGAGCTTTTTAGAGTTTCTCAGAGCTCTTTTAGGGCTCTGTAGTGTTTTTTGGGTTTTTAGGAATATTCATCGATAATCTTCATTATTGTAGGGAATTTTGTTCGTATCATTCTTTATAAAAAATTAAATTACTTTCAGTTGGATTTAACGAATCTCCTGGATTTTTCAGAGCTTTTTCAGAGCTTTTTAGAGTTTTTCAGAGCTTCTTAAAGCTTTTTCAGAGCTTTTTAGAGTTTTTCAGAGCTCTTTAGATTTTTCAGAGCTCTTTAGATATTTTAGGGCTTTTTAGAGTATTCAGGGTTTTTTAGAGTATTCAAGGCTTTTTAGAGAACATTCAAAGTTGATCTTCACTATTGTGGGGATTATACCGTTCACTAAGCTCACTTTAGAAAAGTGATTTAAAGAACTCTTCCTCTTTAATGCTACTCTGGCGCTCACTTTAGGGTTTTGAGTTTTTTGCAAAAAATTTCACGCGAATTAAGCTTTGTTTGATTCACAATGGATTCTGGTCGTGTTTTACTTATTGGAGATTCAAGTGAGACCAATCGTTCTTATGCGGATGCTTTCAAACAAAAGAAAACTTTGCAGTCAACAAAAGTTTTCTTCTTTACCAAACCCTAAGTTAATTGAGGGTGAACCTTCCCTGGATATTCCAACGGAATTTTTTCAATAGGGTTGCGCTCCTTTTCAACACAGTTTCATTGCTCGAATTGATTACACTGGTCTAAAGTTCAATGAACTTAAGCAAAACCTAGAGAAACAATAGGGATATTCATCCAAGTTTATACCTATGAAGAAAGGTTTTTTTCATTATTATGTGCAATTCCAAGGAAGATAAGGAGAAGATACGTAAAAAGAAGTGGTTCATTGATCAACATCTGCTTCGGTTGATCGATTGGTACCCAAGTTTCAACCCTGAGAAGCAAGCTACATCCCATGCAACTGTTTGGGTGCAATTTCCGGGGCTCCCAGTTGAATATTGGACGAAACATTATTATCTATGGGTAAAGTTCTGGGAACTCCTATTGTGGTTGATTAGAAAACCCTAGATTTGGATTTCGGTTATTATGCTGCTGTTTTGGTGGATATAGACTTTGGAAAACACATTCCTTCTAGGATTCGTCTTAATTCTGAAGGCAACAGGTTTTGGCAATACTTGTCAATTCCTAAATGTCCAAAGTTTTGTATGCATTGCAACATTGTTGGTCACCATGAAAAGGAATGTAAAAAGAAGCAAGCTTCTAACAATGTTTCAAACCCACCTGCTAACCAATCTACTGGACAATCTGCTGATTCCGCTTGGCAGAATGTTCTGAAGAGGAAGAATGGTCGTGGCAAGAAAAACAATGCAGCAAACCAGGGTTCGCATGAGGGGAATGCTGGTGATATGGAGAAAATCACTCAGCTTGAGGCGACTGTTGCTCGTTCTGAAGCTATTTATCGTGCAGCCGCTGCTGAGCTTGAAAAGGCTAAGCAAGCTGCTACTGATGAATTAGCATTGGAGAAAGGGACTGTGTTAGAGGGAACCAGCGCTTCAGTATCTGTTGAATTGGAAAGAACTAGACAAAATTTGACAGATACGAACGTAGATAACTCGTTTTCTACCCCTTTGCAGATTGTTGTGCATGAGACTTCGCATGAATCTATGCATGAAGTGCATGATAACACTTCAACTCCTCTATATAATGCTATTTCTGAGACTGAGGTGGTTCTTTCACCTAATAGATTTGGTGTGCTCAGTGATGAATTGGGATTAACTGATGAGGCTATCAATGCTGAAGTTTTTCGTGAAGAGGAGATTTTGGAAGAACAAATGTCACCGGAACAAGCTGCTTCTGGAGTCAAGGGTGCGAAATGGGGAAACTTGGATGTGGAGAAGCGTCAGGCTAGAAGAATTCTAAAACCAACGAATTCTCATGATACTTATTCCTCAACTGAATTGGAATCCAATTCTGGTTTTGATTCTGAAGTTAATGTCTTAGGTGTTAAGGTTAAGAAGGTCCGTTCTCCAGGCATTGCCAAAACTGGTGCTGCTAATACAGGGAAAGGTTTGGGTACTAAAAACATGCTAAATAACACTCAAAAATCAGGTTTTTAATGTGTGTGCTCTTCTGGAGCATTAATGGTGTTGCGAATTTGGATGCAGGTATTAAATTGCGAGAGTTAGTTAGAGAACACAAGCATGAGGTTTTATGCATTGCAGAACCAATGATTGCTTACTCTGATAATGTTTTGTTGAGGTTAAATCTGCCGGGTTTTAAAACTTCTGTTGTTCATAATTCTTCAGCTGCTCGGGTTGGGAATTTATGGGTTCTTTGGTTAGATATTTTCAATGATCCGGAGTTGATTAATTCTACTCGTAAAGCTATTACTACTAAGATGATGGGGTTTTTATTTCTTTTATCCATGCTAGTTACATACAAGTGACGCGCAGGGGACTTTGGCAGCAACTGAATTTGTTTGAAACTAGTCCGTGGTTGATTATTGGTGACTTTAATTGTGTTCTTCATAATGATGAGAAGAAAGCTGGTAATGCACCAAGAACTTCTTGTATTAATGAATTTTCAGATTGGATGGAAGACAATAATCTGTTTGAAGCTGATTCTTTGGGTAGTCGTCTTACTTGGTCTAATGGCCAGTCCGGCATCCATAGAATTGTAAGTAAATTGGATCGTGCGATTATCAACAATGCCTGGCTAACTAAGTATATGAATTGGCGGTGTAAAGCTCTTCCAAGGGAAGTTTCTGATCATTCAGTACTTATTGGTTACTCTTTTGCTACTCAAAGACCAAGACGCGCCCCTTTTAGAATTCAAAAAATGTGGTTTACACATCCTGATTTCTTACATCTGGTTCAAGAAAGTTGGAGTAAACCGGTTATTGGCCCTCCTGATTTTATTTATTCTTTCAAGTTGAAACGCTTAAAGGAAGCTATTAAATTATGGAATTAATCTGTTTTGGGTAATGTTAATAGTAGATTGAAACAAGATCAATTGCTTATGGAGGTGGCTTTGAGAAATTCTGATGAAGATCCTTCAGATATAACAAAATTCAATGTGGTGAAGGATGCAACTGTGAAGGTTCAGGATATTCGGATGCAACAGAATATTATGTTAAAACAGAAATCTCACAATAAATGGTTGTTGGAGGGTTCTAGTAATTCTTCTTTTTTCCATAATAGCATTCAGACTAGGAGGAGTCATAATACTATTTCTGAGCTTGTTGCGGAGGATGGTACTACTATTTCTGAGGCTGTTCAACTTAGGGATCATGTGGTTTCCTACTATGAAGCTAAGTTTAATGGTGATGATTTGCCAATTGAGGATGAGTTGTTTAATTATGATCACCCATCCATTACTGCAGAGGAGGGAGTGCGTATGGATTTGGTACCTTCTTTTGAAGAAATCAAACAAGCTGTGTTTGATTTGGATGCGGATAGTACTCCTGGACCGGACGGTTTTTCAGGTTGTTTTTATAGGCATTGTTGGGAGATAATTCATCATGATTTGGTGAATGCCATTATTTCTTGCTGGAAGTCTGGGGTTATTCCGAATGGAATTAACTCTAACTTGATTATTCTTCTTGCCAAAGAAAGAGGTGCGAACACTCTTCGAAAGTTTAGATCAATTGGGCTTAGAAATTTTTTCTTCAAAATTTTTACTAAAATCTTGGCAACAAGGTTGGGTACTGTTTTGGATAAATTGGTTTCGGAGGAGCAAGTTGCTTTTATGAAGGGGAGAAATATTCACGAGAACATTAGTTTGGCGTCGGAGATGGTTAATGAACTTCACATTAAATGCAAGGATGGGAATTTGGGCCTTAAACTCGATATCTCTCAGGCGTTTGATATTGTTAGTTGTTCCTTTGTTTTGGAGGTTTTTCGGAGATATGGTTTCTCAGAAAACTGGTGTTCTTGGATTCTTCATATTCTTCAATCTGCCCGTATTTCTATTTTATTCAATGGCAATCCGGAAGGTTATTTCAAGATCAATAGAGGTTTGCGATAAGAGGATCCTCTTTCTCCTCTGATTTTTGTTTTGATTGAAGATGTCTTAAGTCGGAATATCACTAAACTGTTCCAGACTGGACAAATGTCTTATATGGTTTCGCGTACAGGTATTTCACCAACCCATTTATTCTTTGCTGACGATATTATGATCTTTTGCAAGGGTAACATGAAGAGTGTGAAAAATCTGGTGGATTTGTTGGGATCTTATCAGCGTTCTTCTGGCTAAACTGTGTGTAGAAAAAAAGCAAGATTTACTATGGTGGCGGGTCGCTTAGTAGGCGCAGGACTATCACTGATTTTCTTGGAATGAGTTTAACCACTTTTCCAGATAGATATTTTGGAGTTCAAGTCATGTCGGGTGTTGTTCTTTATGGACATATCAGTCCTATTATTGACAAAATCAAAGATCAACTCTCTATTTACAAAGGTAAAATTTTATCCTTTCAAGATAGAGTTGTGCTTATTAAGTCTGTAATTGCAAGCTATTCCATTCATAATATGGCGGTTTATAAATGGCCGAGGAAGTTTATTCAACAATGTGAAAGGGTGATTAGGAATTTTCTTTGGTCCGGTGATTTGAATCTGTCGAGAGCCTTTGTGGTTGGTTTTGGCAAGGTTTGCAGTCCATATAGTGAAGGGGGCCTTGGTCTTGTAAAGATGGAAGTTATGAAAAATATTTACTCATGAAGCTGTGGTGGAACATCAAAAATTCTTCTAAGAAATGGGCTCGTTTTCTTGAGGCCAAATTCACCACGAGAGATGGGGCTGTCAAAGATTATTATGTTAAATCCTCTATTTTTCCAGGGATCAAGTGGGTGCATAAGGATGTTAAAGCTAACTCTAAATCTGTTAGGAGATGGTAGAGCTACTTCCCTATATTTCGAAATTTGGTATGGCAATGTATGTATTGCAGATGTTATTGGAGTTGATGACCTAGACAGGACTGCTAGGGTGAGTGATTTAATTCAGGATGATGTTTGGGTATTGCCGGACATTCATATGCAGCATTTGACGCAAGCTGGAGTGGTGTTTGATAAATTTCCAAGCTTGAGTGGCAGACCTGACAGGAGGGTGTGGATGCCTGACTTGAAAGGGAGGTTCTCAGTCTCTTCAGCTAGAGAAATTGTTCGTACAAAATATCCAACTATGGATGGTGCGAAACTGATTTGGAGGTGAGCTATTCATCCTGCATTAGTAGCACAAAACTTGAAATTTATGTGAGGGGCTTGCGCTGCTTTGGACAAGGTACGTAGTAGATTCAAAATTCAGCTTCCTAACAGATGTTGTGTGTGTAAAAAACGAAGGAATCTCTTGAGCATATTTTGTGGTCGTGCGAGTTTGCTGTCAGAATTTGGAATTGGGTTGCAAGGATTTTTGCTTTGAAACCTGATGAAAATCCTATCAGTTCCTATAAGGTTGCGTCAGGTAGGAGTCATATGGTGAAAGACCTTTGGTTGGTTGCGAATTTGGTGATCAGGGCAGAACTGTGGTATAATCGAAACAAGATCACGTTTGAGAAGAAAGTTATGAACTGGAACTTTTTTATGCAGCGTGTATTTAAGCAAATAAGTGACTACTCTTGTCGCTTAAAGGGTGATATGCATAACACAGTGGAAGACGTCCGTGTGCTGGATTTTTTTCGGGTACGTCACCGGAAAGTGAAGCGTGCTGAACCTATAGCTTGTTTTTTGTCTCCTCCGTATTCTAATGAACTTCTCCTTTGTTGTGATGGTGCGTCGCAAGGTAATCCAGGTTCAGCTGGAGCAGGTGTTATTGCACGAGATGCAAACTGCGGTGTTGTTGGTGCTATGAGTATCGGCCTAGGCTTTGCTTCAAATTACTTGGCAGATCTATATAGTATTCTTTTAGGTCAGGAATGGGCGGTGGAATGGGACTATTCTAAAATTTTTGTTCGTACAGATTCGTTTAGTGTTGTTCAGGCTTTGGAAGATTCTTCTTTGCCATGGTTTGCGCAACAAAGGTGGATGGCAGTTCGGAGTAAGTTTGACACAATTAGGTTTGTTCACACCTATCGTGAAGCAAACTTTTCAGCAGATAAATTGGCGAAGCATGGCTGTCTTTTGTCGAAGGGAGTGAGAATTGCTTATGTTGGAAGACCTTTTTTTTTTAGAACAATTGAGTTACCAAATGTATCTTATTTTCGATTTAATTAGTTTCTTTGAGTTTTTGGGGTTGTTGTGACCTCTTTTCTCAATAACTATCTTGTAAATATCCTTTCATCTATATAATTTTTTGACTTACCAAAAAAAAAGGGGATTTGTTATTATCATTCTTTAACGAATCTCATAGCTTGTAGATCCCCGTTCTACGGAGTATAATTAAATTGAAGCTTTTCAAAGCTTTTAAGAGTCTTCCTGAGCTTTTTAGAATTTCTCAGAGCTCTTTAATGTTTTTAGGGTTTTTAGGAAACATAAAAAGATAATCTTCATTATTACAGGGAATTTTGATAGTATCATTCTTTATAAAGAATTAAGTTACTTTCAGTTGGGTTTAAAGAATCCCCTGGCTAGTAGATACTAGTGTTACGAAATATAATTAACATAAAGCTTTTTCAGAGCTTTTTAGAGTTTTTCAGAGCTCTTTAGATTTTTCAGAGCTCTTTAGATAATTTAGGGCTTTTTAGAGTTTTCAAGGCTTTTTAGAGAACATTCAAAGATGATCTTCACTATTGTAGGTATTTTTTATTATCATTCTTTAACGAATTTCATTGCTTGTAGATCTCAGTGCTACGGAGTATAATTAAATTTAAGCTTTTCAAAGCTTTTAAGAGTCTTCCTGAGCTTTTTAGAGTTTCTCAGAGCTCTTTCAGGGCTCTTTAGTGTTTTTAGGAAATATTCAAATATAATCTTCATTATTGTAAGGAATTTTGTTAGTGTCATTCTTCATAAAAAATTAAGTTACTTTCAGTTGGCTTTAACGAATCCCCTGGCTAGTAGATACTGGTGCTACGAAATATAATTAACTTAAAGCTTTTTCAGTGCTTTTTAGAGTTTTTCAGAACTCTTTAGATTTTGCAGAGCTCTTTAGATATTTTAGGGCTTTTTAGAGTTTTTAGGTTTTTTTTAAAGTTTTCAAGGCTTCTTGGAGAACATTCAATGTTGATCTTCACTATTGTAGGGATTTGTTATTATCATTCTTTAACGAATCTCCTATCTTGTAGATCCTAGTGCTACGGAGTATAATTAAATTTAAGGTTTTCAAAGCTTTTTGGAGTCTTCTTGAGCTTTTTAGAGTTTCTCAGAGCTCTTTCAGAGCTCTCTAGTGTTTTTACGGTTTATAGGAAATATTCAAAGATAATCTTCATTATTGTAAGGAATTTTGTTAGTGTCATTCTTTATAAAGAATTAAGTTACTTTCAGTTGGCTTTAACGAATCCCCTGGCTAGTAGATACTGGTGCTATGAAATATAATTACCTTAAAGCTTTTTCAGCGCTTTTTAGAGTTTTTCAGAGCTCTTTAGATTTTTCAGAGCTCTTTAGATATTTTAGGGCTTTTTAGAGTTTTAAGGTTTTTTTTTTAAGTTTTCAAGGCTTTTTAAAGAACATTCAGTGTTGATCTTCACTATAGTAGGGATTTGTTATTATCATTCTTTAACGAATCTCCTATCTTCTAGATCCCAGTGCAACGGAGTATCATTAAATTTAAGGTTTTCAAAGCTTTTGGGAGTCTTCTTGAGCTTTTTAGAGTTTCTCGGAGCACTTTCAAGGCTCTTTAGTGTATTTAGTGTTTTTAGGAAACATTCAAAGATAATCTTCATTATTGTAGGGAATTTTGTTAGTACCATTATTTATAAAGAATTAAGTTACTTTCAGTTGGATTTAACGAATCCCCTGGCTAGTAGATACTATTGCTACGAAATGTAAATTAACTTAGAGCTTTTTAGAGTTTTTCAGAGCTCTTTTTTTTTTTTGGGGGGGGGGGGGGGGGGGGGGGGGGGGGAGCTTTTTAGAGTTTTCACGGTTTTTTAGAGTATTCAATGCGTTTTAGAGAACATTCAAAGTTGATCTTCACTATTGTGGGGATTTCTTATTATCATTCTTTAACGAATCTCCTAGCTTGTAGATCCCCGTGCTACGGAGTACAATTAAATTGAAGCTTTTCAAAGCTTTTAAGAGTCTTCCTGAGATTTTTAGAGTTTCTCAGAGCTCTTTCAGGGTTCTTTAATGTTTTTAGGGTTTTTAGGAAACAATAAAAGATAATCTTCATTATTATAGGGAATTTTGTTAGTGTCATTCTTTATAAAGAATTAAGTTACTTTCAGTTGGGTTTAAAGAATCCCCTGGCTAGTAGATACTAAGTGCTACGAAATATAATTAACTTAAAGATTTTTCAGAGCTTTTTAGAGTTTTTCAGAGCTCTTTAGATATTTTAGGGCTTTTTAGAGTTTTCAGGGTTTTTTTAGAGTTTCAAGGCATTTTAGAGAACATTGAAAGTTGATCTTCACTATTGTAGGTATTTGTTATTATCATTCTTTAACGAATATCCTAACTTGTAGATCCCAGTGCTACGAAGTATAATTAAATTTAAGGTTTTCAAAGCTTTTAAGAGTCTTCCTGAGCTTTTTAGAGTTTCTCAGCGCTCTTTCAGGGATCTTTAGTGTTTTTAGGAAACATTCAAAGATAATCTTCATTATTGTAGGGAATTTTGTTAGTATCATTCTTTATAAAGAATTAAGTTACTTTCAGTTGGTTTAGAGAATCCCCTGGCTAGCAGATACTGGTGCTACGAAATATAATTAACTTAAAGCTTTTTAGAGTTTTCCAGAGCTCTTTAGACATTTTAGGGCTTTTTAGAGTTTTCAGGATTTTTTTATAGTTTTCAAGGCTTTTTAGAGAACATTCAAAGTTGATCTTCACTTTTTTAGGGATTTATTATTATCATTCTTTAACGACTTTCCAAGCTTGTAGATCCCAGTGCTATGGAGTATAATTAAATTTAAGCTTTTCAAATCTTTTTGGAGTCTTCCTGAGCTTTTTAGAGTTTCTCAGAACTCTTTTAGGGCTCTTTAGTGTTTTTAGGGTTTTTAGGAAACATTCAAAGATAATCTTCATTATTGTAGTAAATTTTGTTAGTATCATTATTTATAAAGAATTAAGTTACATTCAGTTGGCTTTAACGAATCCCCTGGCTAGTAGATACTAGTGCTACAAAATATAATTAACTTAAAGCTTTTTCAGAGGTTTTTAGAGTTTTTCAGAGCTTTTTAGAGTTTTTCAGAGCTCTTTAGATTTGTCAGTGCTCTTTAGATATTTTAGGGATTTTTAGAGTTTTCAGGGTTTTTTTAGAGTATTCAAGTTTTTTAGAGAACATTCAAAGTTGATCTTCACTATTGTAGGGATTTGTTATTATCATTATTTAACGAATCTCCTAGCTTGTAGATCCTAGTGCTACGGAGTATAATTAATTTTAAGCTTTTAAAAACTTGTTGGAGTCTTCTTGAGCTTTTTAGAGTTTCTCAGAGCTCTTTTAGGGCATTTAGTGTTTTTACGGTTTTTAGGAAATATTCAAAGATAATCTTCATTATTGTAAGGAATTTTGTTAGTGTCATTCTTCATAAAAAATTGAGTTACTTTCAGTTGGCTTTAACGAATCCCCTGGCTAGTAGATACTGGTGCTACGAAATATAATTAATTTAAAGCTTTTTCTGAGCTTTTTAGAGTTTTTTCAGAGCTCTTTAGATTTTCAGAGCTCTTTAGATATTTTAGGGTTTTTAGAGTTTTTATACAGTTTTTAAGGCTTTTTAGAGAAAATTCAAAGTTGATCTTCACTATTGTCGGGATTTGTTATTATCATTCTTTAACGAATCTCCTAGCTTGTAGATCTCAGTGCTACGGAGTATAATTAAATTGAAGCTTTTCAAAGCTTTTTGGAGTCTTCCTGAGCTTTTTAGAGTTTCTCAGAGCTCTTTCAGGGATCTTTAGTGTTTTTACGGTTTTTAGGAAACATTCAAAGATAATCTTCATTATTGTAGGGAATTTTGTTAGTATCATTCTTTTTAAAGAATTATTACTTTGAGTTGGCTTTAACGAATCCCCTGGCTAGTAGATACTGGTGCTACGAAATACAATTAATTTAAAGCTTTTTCAGAGCTTTTTAGAGTTTTTTTCAGAGCTCTTTAGATTTTTCAGAGCTCTTTAGATGTTTTAGGGCTTTTTAGAGTTTTCAGGGTTTTTTTAGAGTTTTCAATGCGTTTTAGAGAACATTCAAAGTTGATCTTCACTATTGTGGGGATTTCTTATTATCATTTTTTAACGAATCTCCTAGCTTGTAGATCCCCGTGCTACGGAGTATAATTAAATTGAAGCTTTTCAAAGTTTTTAAGAGTCTTCCTGAGCTTTTTAGAGTTTCTCAGAGCTCTTTCAGGGCTCTTTAATGTTTTATGGGTTTTTAGGAAACATAAAAAGATAATCTTCATTATTATAGAGAATTTTGTTAGTGTCATTCTTTATAAAGAATTAAGTTACTTTCAGTTGGGTTTAAAGAATCTCATGGCTAGTACATACTAGTGCTACGAAATATAATTAACTTAAAGATTTTTCAGAGCTTTTTAGAGTTTTTCAGAGCTCACTAGATATTTTAGGGATTTTAGAGTTTTCGGGGTTTTTTTTAGTGTTTTCAAGGCATTTTAGAGAACATTCAAAGTTGATCTTCACTATTGTAGGGATTTGTTATTATCATTCTTTAACGAATCTCCTAACTTGTAGATCCCAGTGCTACGAAGTATAATTAAATTTAAGGTTTTCAAAGCTTTTAAGAGTCTTCCTGAGCTTAATAGAGTTTCTCAGAGCTCTTTCAGGGCTCTTTAGTGTTTTTAGGGTTTTTAGGAAACATTCAAAGATAATCTTCATTATCGTAGGGAATTTTGTTAGTATCATTCTTTATAAAGAATTAAGTTACTTTCAGTTGGGCTTAAAGAATCCCCTGGCTAGTAGATACTAGTGCTACGAATTATAATTAACTTAAAGCTTTTTCAGAGCTTTTTAGAGTTTTTCAGAGCTCTTTAGATTTTTCAGAGCTCTTTAGATATTTTAGGGCTTTTTAGAGTTTTCGGGGTTTTTTAGAGTTTTCAAGGCTTTTTAGAGAACATTCAAAGTTGATCTTCACTATTGTAGGGATTTGTTATTATCATTCTTTAACGAATCTCATAGCTTGTAGATCTCAGTGCTACGGAGTATAATTAAATTAAAGCTTTTCTATAGGATCAGAATCTCGCAATGACAATGTTTCAGCGAAATTATCAATGACACAGCACAACAGCGTCGCAGAACAATTTCAGAAATGATAAAATAAATGACGTCAACTAAGATTACGAGAAAGATATGATAGTCCTGCGAAAATAAAAAGAGTTTGCGAAATTAACATTTGTAAGGTTGCGAGAATGTCGCAGACCATACCCGAAAATAAAGGACAGATTAGCTGTCATCCACTGTGTATTTCCTTATAAATAGTCGTTCGAGTTGTAAAGAGAGAGAGAGATCTTTTTTGAGTAAGAAACAAGTAAATAGGAGAGATAAAGTCTAGAGCAGAGATCATTCTTGATTTCTTTATCTTTTCTTGTAAGAACATTCAAAGATTGATTAATAAAATTAAGAGTGTAAACCTAAAAATGAATTGATTAATAATAAAATCATATGAGGGGTGTAGTGTAGGATTTCCAGCAACTACATAATGGCGCTAGAAACAGGGAGGTGTTGAAGACTATTCTAGAAAAAGCTGAAGATTGATATTGAGATTTGTGAAAATTTAGAGTGATTGATTAAGAATTTTCCATAATTTCTTGCAATATTGTTAACATTGAAGAAATGGCTAGAAGAAGAAATACATCCAAACAACCGACTACTATTAGAAGAAACAAAAGAATTGCTGGAAGAGAAAGAAGTGAAATGGGAGAATCTACTAGAATGAGAAGTAATAGAGAAAATCAAATTCAACCACCAATTCAACAAACACTAGTTCAAGGAAGGAATACAGATTATGATTGGGTGAGCATACACACTTGGCAATCAAATTCGGCAGAAGAAGTAGAAGAAGAGCAACAAAACAGAAATTATAGACAGGAAGAGAGAAATCAAGAAGCAGATGAAGGAATAATTCATGGAGATGAGGAAATTGAAGCATTAGAAACGTTGAGACGAAGAATACATGAAGAAAGAAGAGCTGAGGCAGAAGAACGTGCAAATTTAACAAGGCAAAATCACGAATTAAGGATGGAGAATATAAGACTACAGAATAGAAGATCGAGAAGTATTACAAAGTCATATTCAAGATCGACTAGAAGAGAAATGAGGCGAAACTCACCCACAATCAATGCTAGAAATAATATTCAAGAAGAAATACCAAATCCTAACGAAGAATATCGCGAAAATAGAGAAAGAGCTTATGATCGTTAGGTTCCACAAAATGAAACTTTTGATGATGGGCAAAATGGTGGAAATCAAGAGAACGGACAACATTAGGGACGAAATGACCAAGATGGCGAAGGAAATCGAGAGGAAGGAAGAAGAATTTTACATGTGAGAGAAACTCAAAGAAATCAACAGACAATTGAAGAAGAAATTGAAAGACATTATGCTGAACAAGCACGTTTAATCTGCGAACGTGAAAGATTGAGAGAGGAAATGGAAGAACAAGAGCTTCAGGAGACAGTTCGCCAGCACAATCATGACAATCGAGAAAGAAGGCATACACAAAACCGGAATAATGGTAATCTCAATGAGAAGTATGATAGAGTAAAGAGGATGGCTGAAAGACAGCGAATTGAATTGATAAGAAATGAACAAAATCATGGAAGGCAAAATGAAAGGCATCATCATATGCGAATTCAAGATAGAGATGAGGAAGAGAATCGCAGAAGAAGACGAGATGAGGATAATGAAGAAGAAATGCAATTTCGAGAGAAAGATAGAGAGAAGATAGACAGAACGCAAAGAAGAGGGCGAAATTAAAGAGACCAATGGATCAAGATTCAGGTGTAAATAAACAAATCTTGAAAGAATTAGAAGAAATGAGAGGAATGCTAAATAATAGAGGAGAGAGTAGGTAGAAGACAATTGGATGAAGCAATAGAAGAAGCTGCGAAAACTCCATTTACAAGGGAAGTACAATTAGGAGGAATACCACCGAAATGCAATTTGCCCGCATTAACCAGCATTTTTGATGGAACAACTTGTGCAATTCAACACATTAAAGCCTATGTGAGGTGCATGTTACAATGGGAAAATCATGATGCGTATTGTGCAAATATTTCGCATCCAGCTTAACAGAGAGCGTTAAAATGGTTTGAAGGTCTACCAAAGAAACAATAACCTCCTTCAATCATTTGCAGACTACATTCTTGGGGGCATATATAAGTAATAATTCCTCGCGACCTGGTATAGAAGATGTGTTTGGATTAAAACAAAGGATTGGCGAAAGTTTGAAACACCTGACTAAAAGATGGAGAACTATGTGTAGCGAAATGGCTGGCCGTGTAGATGAGAGATATCTTATATTATCATTTATCAATGCTATGTTTGCAACAAACCTATTGTATGTCCAAATTTTCAGAGTCAAGAATACGATCACAATGACTGAATTGCGAGAACTTCAAGAAGAATACATTGCTCTAGAGGAAAGGCAAAATGAAATGGAATCATATCCAGTTGCGAACACCAGCTCACAAACAGCGAATGCAAGCTTATTACCCAAGCTAATAAACACAGTGGCGAATACTTCGCAAGTACAACAAGAGAAGGTGACAAGTAACAATCAACAGAAACTGGTAGCTATGGGAAGCCGAGATCAAGAAGAGTATGAAAGAGAAAGAAATTTCTACAATCGTGGAGGAAATAACAAGATTCAAAGACTCGATCAACCGCAAGAAACTTATGGAGGTCAAAGAAAAAACTATAATAGAGGACAAGGAGGTCACAAGGTAGTATGGGAAGAAATCAAGATGCCACCTCTAAATGCAAGTGTGGAGAAGATATGGGAAGCTATAATCTTGATGGAGAATATACCAACACCATGGAACATGGGAACGGAACCACCTCCAAACCACAGAAGTCATGAGTTTTGTTCTTATCATCATTTTCATGGACATACCACAAATGATTGCAGAAATGTAAAAAGAATTATTTTGAGAATGATAGATCAAGGAAAACTAAACGACTTTCTGGTAGGGCATCCACAATCTCAACCACTGCCACCACCACCAGAACATCACAAAGTGAATACGATGAAAAAGAAAGAAACATTCTTCATAGAAGTTGGTGCAAAAGCAAAAAATCTATTCTGTCACTCTATCGTACATTCATATAAGACAATTGAAGATTTTCATGATAATGTTTTGAGTAGAGTGTTCGCAAGAGATAATGATGGAAGAGAAATTATGAATATTGCGAAAATCTCGCCACTAGAGGAATGGCAGAAACAGATCATTTCTTTTACCGCAGAAGAAATTCCCGAAGGAGAAGAGGTGCAACAATCCATTGGTAGTAAAATTAGAAATTAATCCAAAACCGAAAGAAGATGAGGATGATGAAGCTGAAGATTCATGGGCAATCAATAGAATTCTAATCGATACTGGAAGCTCTGTGAACATCTTATTTTATCATACTTATAAAACCATGGGTGGAAGAGATGATGATCTTATACCATCAACATATAAGATATATGGTTTTAATGGTACTGCTAACAAGCCTAAAGGGGAGGTTACTATGCGAATTCCATTGAAGGGAATATCTTCTGAAATCTTATTCTGTGTCGTTGATGTAGAATCACCCTACAATGCGTTAATTGGTCGACCTTGGCTACATGGGATTCTAGGTGTAGCTTCAACTTTCCACCAGTGCATCAAATTCCCTCACCCCAGTGGTGTAGGAATCATAAAGGGAGATTGGGTTGAAGGAAAGAGGTGTTACGAAACTGAGATAGAATCTTGCGAAGGAAGAGCAAACAAGAAGGAAAACTGGCGACACAAAATCAAAGATACACAAAGAAGTGAGAGGTTGATGGTGGATACAATCGAAAGGAAAGGAGAAGAGATGTTGCGAAACTAATGCTAGCTCAGAATAAAAATAATGAACATACCACTACTAAGGAAGCAGTAGCAGAAAATAATAAAGAAGCAGAGGATGACAAAGGTAATAAAAACAAGAAATGTATGAATGATTAAGTTGTTGCGATACTCTCGCAATAAGAAAATTCTCAAAAATACATTTGATTGAATGGCAAAATTGAGATTGCGAAATTCAGATACAATATGATGATTTGCGAGACTCTCGCAGAGATAATGAATTTTAAGAAATAATCAGAGAAAAATGACAAAAGAGAAAGAGGCGAACCTTTATGGCGTACACCCTAGTTCGCGAATACAATTTCGCAAGAGGCAAATGTAAGACCTAAAGTACGTCATATAAGGGGGTACCTATTGCATGGCTCAGGGAAAGGCTACACCGCCACCGGAACCTGAGTCATGGAGATTTGGGGTCAATGAAGCCCATCCGGGAGAGGCACCTTGGATTCTCAGCTTAAGCATATGACTTAGGTTGGGCGACTAAGGTAATAAGGACTCTCCCAAGGAGTGCAGATCTGATCAAGGCGCCGAGGTACACGGTTGAGTCAAGAGTGCCAGAGACGTTTGAAGCGTACTTTGCCATTCTTGACAAGTCTTGGCTTATACTGCACTCGGCCTGAAGAAAACCCCACTTAGGGTGCAGTCTCGTAACCATAAGCCCTATAGGTAAAAGGGATAAGAGGCTGCGAAAACAACTGGTTGTTGTTAAGACTGGATGGGAGGAGCTAACCTTGTATGGTAGAAGTACGCCTCCTTGAAGGGGCAACCAGGGGGGAGATAAGGGCGGCACCCTCCATTAGGGAGCTGATAAGTGTCTTAAGACGCAAATGTCATGAGGCTTTTTATTCGCAAGGATATTAAGGCTTGTCATATTTGTGCAACAATCCTGAAGAGGCAATAATACAAAAGAAAAGGATAAGACGAGATCAATGGGTTTTCGCATGAAAGTGCGAAGACGTGCGATTTCGTCGCAAGACGGCAATGTCATGGGGCTTCATTTTCGCAAGAATATTTAGGCCTGTCATATTGTCGCAACATTCCTGAAGAGGCCATAATACAAAAGAAAAAGTTAAGGCAAGATCAATGGGTTTTTGCATGAAAGTGCAAGGACGTCCTGCGATTTTGTCGCAATGACAAGAGGTGGCATAATAAGACCTTTAATTAGGAAGGCAAAATAAGACCACACAGGAATGAGATTTTGAAAAGAAACAAAATTCACTTCGCATAAGATTGCGAAGTTATACAATAAGAATTTTTTATGAAATCTCTCATTTGGATTCAAATAACAGAGGCAAGTATGGGAATGTATGAAATTAGAAAATGTTATTTGTCTCCATATGATAGATTTACTCAAAGATTCAAGAATTAATGATTATATTGATTAACTGTATTGCAAAGAAGAATTGTTTTAATTAATGCAGGTCAAAATGAAAGAAACACAAATATACAGAAAGAAGAAATAAATGTACAAGTATTACAAAGAATCAAAGAAAGAAATAAAGATACTTCTTAGTTAATCCTCATTATCTTCATCAGACTTGTTCCCTTCTTCGTCTGCGTCAGAATCTCATCACCATCAGAACTTCCATCACTACAGATCTTCATCGTCAGCTTCGCTATCAAGAGATAATCAAACTGGGAGTATTTTGTGGGATTCTTTCCAAGAGACAAGGATAATCAGAATGTGGGATATTATGATCGTCACAAACCATTTGGATAGTTTGATTGCGAAAATGCATAGCATCATTCTTAAAATTCGCAACATTGATCTTGATTTGATTCTTTAATCTAGAATACTTGTCGTTGCGAGAAGAAAGATTCTTTGCGAGTTCCTCCTTTTCAGCTTCGAGTTCCTCAATCTTTTCACGATATCTATTTTCAGAATCTGCGAGCAAAAGACAATCAATTATTAACTTGATGAGAATTCATAAGAAGCAAAAGATTAGTAAAGAAGAGCAGTTAGTAACCTTCTCTGTCAGAAATCATATCTCTAATCAAGGCTGTATGCTCAACTTGGAGACTAACATTTACACCTAAATCTTTTCTAGCATCATCTAAGATTTTCGCAGCCCAAACAAATTAATTCTCACTACTTATAAGAAGAAGAGATCGAATTTGATTTTCCCTTTCGCAGAGTTCGATATTCTTGCGGTTAGCTTCATCTCGTTCAAGTTGAACTTCAAGAAGAGCCTCTTGGAATTTCGCCAAAGCCTTGGCACCTTGATCAGAGATGCGATCCTTATCATCTATGAGACCGCTAATTTTGGTTTTTAACTCGTTGGTTTTCTCTTTAGAATCAAGAAGGAGAAGCATAAATCAGTTGGCTAAGCTTAAACTATATCTATGATCAATTTCTAAGAGACGAAATTTAGATCTAAGCTCATTTAGAGAAAGAGATGAAATTCTATCATTTGAGAAGCTATTTAAGGAATTGTTAAGACGCTCAAGAAGGGTATCATTATCCAAGGAATTAGGAAATGAACGAAGAAGGGTAGCTTCATCAGAAAGACCATAAATGTATGCAAAAAGGATCATTTAAATAAGATAAAACAACAGGATGAATGAATAAAGGGAAAATAGAAAAGTAACATACCGTAAAGCTGATTATTAGCTTGCTGAAGACTAGAGATTTTTTTCTTATACGAAGAAGAATCAATTTCTAATTGTCTATTTTTCTCGCGAAGACCTTTAACTTCAGCTTCCAATTCTTCATTCTTTTTGCGAAATTGAAGATTCTTCTTTTCAAGATTTTCACGTCTTCTCTCTAGATCTGAGGCAACAGCAAAAGAAGCTTTTCCAGCCTGCGAAAAAATATAAAAAATATTAATATAGAAAGAAATTTTGAGTTATAACAATGAAGAAGTAAAAGGATAAAAGTATACCAGACAATTGAGAAAATGCAAGAAGTCGGGAGTCACTGATCTAGAAACTCCACGAAGAGAGCTATCACCATCCAGTAAAGGGACATCTCAAAGGGAAGCGAGATCTTTGAAGGTATTTGCGAATTGGCTATCTCCCATTCCTTGTAGAGAATCAGAAAAGAGGCCAGAGAGCTTAGCCATAGAAGATTCAGGTGGAGAATCTTCACTTGCAGCAAGATCATCGTTGTCCTCATCACCCTTGTCACTTTCGGAATTTTCGTTAGGAGGAATAATTTAAGGAGAAGAAGAACGAACTTTCCTTTTCTTTGGAGGAGGACCAGTTGATTTTTCCCTGCGAAGAGCATCTTTACTTTTATCACCAATCTTCGCAACATCGGCAGATTCTTCTACTTCAGCAATAATCTTCACACACAGATAGAAATAAGAAATGGAAGCATGGAAGTAACAATATACTGTTTAAAATCATAAGAGAAAATTTCTTACCTCATCTGTGTATGAGCGAAGAGCTAACAAGCTACTAGATTTCCCAGTCCTGTTATAACTATCTTTCAGTTTTTGGATCAGCGGAATGTCGCAAGAGTTAGCGAACAGAATAATAAAAATCAATAAAGAAATATAAATTGAGTCAAATGGGATGAAACATATCTCTTTCTCCTTCTCGGGCCAAGAGAAAACCCAAGGTTGATAAGCAGCGAGATTCGCAGGAAGAACATTTGACCCAGCAATGTAGGATCCTTTTAGCATTAAAGGAAAAACACACCATTTATCATCTTTAGATTGGCGATGAGTTGTGTTTTTACCAGGAATGGTGGAGAGTGTGAAACCTTTATCAGCAAGATCTTTTTGGACATCTTGTAAATTCTTTTCATATCTATGACCACTTGGATCCATGTTTGAATATAAAGTATGGGAATGAATAAAAAGTAAGAGGATTGAAGGAGGAAAAAGTTACAGCAGCAGAACTTGCAGAAGAATAACAGAGTTGCAGAGATGAGAGAATAAAAATAGAAGAGAAAGTAAAAAGAAAAATATAAAGAAGCATAAGGAGTATATAAAGGGGATTTTTTTTACTCGAAGAAATAAACATCATTAAGACGAAGAGACGTGAGCGGTTGAAAAGTAGCGATTACAAAAAACGTGTCAAGAAACAAATGGATGAAATAATACGTGTGATAAATGCAGAATATGAAAAGATGAATAGCTGCGGCATTTCTCACATCATTCTGTACTTTGCAGAGAAGATATGAGAAGAGGCAAGATGTAGGATCAGAATCTCGCAATGACAATGTTTCAGCGAAATTATCAATGTCACAGCACAACAGCGTCGCAGAACAATTTCAGAAATGATAAAATAAATGACGTCAGATAAGATTACGAGAAAGATATGATAGTCCTGCGAAAATTAGAGAGTTTGCGAAATTAACATTTGTAAGGTTGCGAGAATGTCGCAGACCATACCCGAAAATAAAGGACAGATTAGCTGTCATCCACTATGTATTTCCTTATAAATAGTCGTTCGAGTTGTAAAGAGAGAGATCTTTTTTGAGTAAGAAACAAGTAAATAGGAGAGAGAAAGTCTAGAGCAGAGATCATTCTTGATTTCTTTATCTTTTCTTGTAAGAACATTCAAAGATTGATCAATAAAATTAAGAGTGTAAACCTAAAAATGAATTGATTAATAATAAAATCATATGAGGGGTGTAGTGTAGGATTTCCAGCAACTACATTTTCAAAGCTTTTAAGAGTCTTCCTGAGATTTTTAGAGTTTCTCAGATCTCTTTCAGGGCTCTTTAGTGTTTTTAGGAAACATTCAAAGATAATCTTCATTATTGTAGGGAATTTTGTTAGTTTCATTCTTTATGAAGAATTAAGTTACTTTCAGTTGGGTTTAAAGAATCCCCTGGCTAGTAGATACTAGTGCTACGAAATATAATTAACTTAAAGTTTTTTCAGAGCTTTCTAGAGTTTTTCAGAGCTCTTTAGATATTTTAGGGATTGTAAGAGTTTTCAGGTTTTTTTTCGAGTTTTCAAGGCTTTTTAGAGAACATTCAAAGTTGATCTTCACTATTGTACGGATTTGTTATTATCATTATTTAACGAATCTCCTAGCTTGTGGATCCCAGTGCTACGAAGCATAATTAAATTTAAGCTTTTCAAAGCTTTTAAGAGTCTTCCTGAGCTTTTTAGAGTTTCTCAGAGCTCTTTCAGGGCTCTTTAGGGTTTTTAAGAAACATTCAAAGATAATCTTCATTATTGTAGGGAATTTTGTTAGTATCATTCTTTATGAAGAATAAAGTTACTTTCAGTTGGTTTAAAGAATCCCCTGGCTAGTAGATACTGGTGCTACGAATATAATTAATTTAAAGCTTTTTCAGAGATTTTTAGAGTTTTTCAGAGCTTTTTAGAGTTTTTCAGAGTTCTTTAGATTTTTCAAAGATCTTTAGAGTTTTTAGGGTTTTTTAGAGTTTTCAAGGCTTTTTAGAGAACATTCAAAGTTAATCTTCATTATTGTAAGGATTTGTTATTATCATTCTTTAACGAATCTCCTTGCTTGTAGATCTCAGTGCTACGGAGTATAATTAAATTTAAGCTTTTCAAAGCTTTTAAGAGTCTTCCTGAGCTTTTTAGAGTTTCTCATAGCTCTTTCAGGGTTCTTTAGTGTTTTTAGGGTTTTTAGGAAACAGTCAAAGATAATCTTCATTATTGTAGGAAATTTTGTTAGTATCATTCTTTATAAAGAATTAAGTTACTTTCATTTGGGTTTAAAGAATCCCCTGGCTAGTAGATAGTAGTGCTACAAAATATAATTAACTTAAAGTTTTTTCAGAGCTTTCTAGAGTTTTTTTAGAGCTCTTCAGATATTTTAGGGATTTTTACAGTTTTCAGAGTTTTTTTTAGAGTTTTCAAGGCTTTTTAGAGAACGTTCTAAGTTGATCTTCACTATTGTAGGGATTTGTTATTATCATTCTTTAACGAATCTCCTAGCTTGTAGATCCCAGTGCTACGAAGTATAATTAAATTTGAGCTTTTCAAAGCTTAATTAGAGTCATCCTGAGCTTTTTAGAGTTTCTCAGAGCTCTATCAGGGCTCTTTAGTGTTTTTAGGAAACATTCAAAGATAATCTTCATTATTGTAGGGAATTTTGTTAGTATCATTCTTTATAAAAAATTAAGTTACCTTCAGTTGGCTTTAAAGAATCCCCTGGCTAGTAGATACTGGTGCTACGAAATATAACTAACGTAAAGCTTTTTCAGAGCTTTTTGGATTTTTATAGAGCTCTTTAGATTTTTCAGAGATCTTTAGACATTTTAGGGCTTTTTAGAGTTTTCAGGGTTTCTTAGAGTTTTCAAGGCTTTTTAGAGAATTTCCAAGCTTGTAGATCCCAGCACTATGGAGTATAATTAAATTTAAGCTTTTCAAAGCTTTTTGGAGTCTTCCTGAGCTTTTTAGAGTTTCTCAAAGCTCTTTCAGGGCTCTTTAGTGTTTTAAGGGTTTTTAGGAAACATTCAAAGATAATCTTCATTATTGTAGGGAATTTGTTATCATCATTCTTTATAAAGAATTAGGTTACTTTCAGTTGGGTTGAAAGAATCTCCTAACTAGTAGATAATAGTGCTACGAAATTCAGAGTTCTTTAGATATTTTAGGGCTATTTATAGTTTTCAGGGTTTTTTAGAGTTTTCAAGGATTTTTAGAGAACACTCAAAGTTGATCTTCACTTTTGTAGGGATTTTTTATTATCATTCTTTAACGAATCTCCTTGCTTGTAGATCTCAGTGCTACGAAGTATAATTAAATTTAAGCTTTTCAAAGCTTTTAAGAGTCTTCCTGTGCTCTTTAGAGTTTCTCAAAGCTCTTTCAGGGCTCTTTAGTGTTTTAAGGGTTTTTAGGAAACATTCAAAGATAATCTTCATTATTGTAGGGAATTTTGTTATCATCATTCTTTATAAAGAATTAAGTTATTTTCAGTTGGGTTTAAAGAATCTCCTAACTAGTAGATAATAGTGCTACGAAATATAATTAACTTGAAGCTTTTTCAGAGTTCTTTAGATATTTTAGGGCTATTTATAGTTTTCAGGGTTTTTTAGAGTTTTCAAGGCTTTTTAGAGAACACTCAAAGTTGATCTTCACTATTGTAGGGATTTTTTATCATTATTTAACGAATCTCCTTGCTTGTAGATCTCAGTGCTACGGAGTATCATTAAATTTAAGCTTTGCAAAGCTTTTAAGAGTCTTTTCTGAGTTTTTTAGAGTTTCTAAGAGCTCTTTCAGGGCTCTTTAGTGTTTTTAGGGTTTTTAGGAAACATTCAAAGATAATATTCATTATTGTAGGGAATTTTGTTAGTATCATTCTTTATAAAGGGTTAAGTTACTTTCAGTTGGGTTTAAAGAACCCCTAACTAGTAGATAATAGTGCTACGAAATATAATTAACTTAAGCTTTTTCAGAGCTTTTTAGAGTTTTTCAGAGCTCTTTAGATTTTTCAGAGCTCTGTAGATATTTTAGGGATTTTTAGAGTTTTCAGGGTTTTATAGAGTATTCAAGGATTTTTAGAGAACATTCAAAGTTGATCTTCACTATTGTAGGGATTTGTTATTATCACTCTTTAACGAATCTCCTTGCTTGTAGATCTCAGTGCTACGGAGTATAATTAAATTTAAGCTTTGCAAAGCTTTTAAGAGTCTTTTCTGAGTTTTTTAGAGTTTCTAAGAGCTCTTTCAGGGCTCTTTAGTGTTTTTAGGGTTTTTAGGAAACATTCAAAGATAATATTCATTATTGTAGGGAATTTTGTTAGTATCATTCTTTATAAAGGGTTAAGTTACTTTCAGTTGGGTTTAAAGAACCCCTAACTAGTAGATAATAGTGCTACGAAATATAATTAACTTAAGCTTTTTCAGAGCTTTTTAGAGTTTTTCAGAGCTCTTTAGATTTTTCAGAGCTCTGTAGATATTTTAGGGATTTTTAGAGTTTTCAGGGTTTTATAGAGTATTCAAGGATTTTTAGAGAACATTCAAAGTTGATCTTCACTATTGTAGGGATTTGTTATTATCACTCTTTAACGAATCTCCTTGCTTGTAGATCTCAGTGCTACGGAGTATAATTAAATTTAAGCTTTGCAAAGCTTTTAAGAGTCTTTTCTGAGTTTTTTAGAGTTTCTAAGAGCTCTTTCAGGGCTCTTTAGTGTTTTTAGGGTTTTTAGGAAACATTCAAAGATAATATTCATTATTGTAGGGAATTTTGTTAGTATCATTTTTTATAAAGGGTTAAGTTACTTTCAGTTGGGTTTAAAGAACCCCTAACTAGTAGATAATAGTGCTACGAAATATAATTAACTTAAAGCTTTTTCAGAGCTTTTTAGAGTTTTTCAGAGCTCTTTAGATTTTTCAGAGCTCTGTAGATATTTTAGGGATTTTTAGAGTTTTCAGGGTTTTTTAGAGTATTCAAGGCTTTTTAGAGAACATTCAAAGTTAATCTTCACTATTGTAGGGATTTGTTATTATCACTCTTTAACGAATCTCCTTGCTTGTAGATCTCAGTGCTACGGAGTATAATTAAATTTAAGCTTTTCAAAGCTTTTAAGGGTCTTCCTGAGCTTTTTAGAGTTTCTCGGATCTCTTTCAGGGTTCTTTAGTGTTTTTAGGGTTTTTAGGAAACATTCAAAGATAATCTTCATTATTGTAGGAAAATTTGTTAGTATCATTCTTTATAAAGAATTAAGTTACTTTCATTTGTGTATAAAGAATCCCCTGGCTAGTAGATAGTAGTGCTACAAAATATAATTAACTTAAAGTTTTTTCAGAGCTTTCTAGAGTTTTTCAGAGATCTTTAGATGTTTTAGGGATTTTTACAGTTTTCAGGGTTTTTTTAGAGTTTTCAAGGCTTTTTAGAGAACGTTCTGAGTTGATCTTCACTATTGTAGGGATTTGTTATTATCATTCTTTAACGAATCTCTTAGCTTGTAGATCCCAGTGCTACGAAGTATAATTAAATTTAAGCTTTTCAAAGCTTTTAAGAGTCATCCTGAGCTTTTTAGAGTTTCTCAGAGCTCTATCAGGGCTCTTTAGTGTTTTTAGGAAACATTCAAAGATAACCTTAATTATTGTAGGGAATTTTGTTAGTATCATTCTTTATAAAGAATTAAGTTACTTTCAGTTGGTTTAAAGAATCCCCTGGCTAGTAGATACTGGTTCTACGAAGTATAATGAACTTAAAGATTTTTCAGAGCTTTTTAGAGTTTCTCAAAGGTCTTTAGATTTTTCAAAGCTCTTTAGATATTTTAGGGCTTTTTAGAGTTTTCAGGTTTTTTTAGAGTTTTCAAGGCTTTTTAGAGAACATTCAAAGTTGATCTACACTATTGTAGGGATTTGTTATTATCATTCTTAAATGAATCTCATGGCTTGTAGATCCCAGTGCTACGGAGTATAATTAAATTTAAGCTTTTCAATGCTTGTTGGAGTCTTCCTGAGCTTTTTGGAGTTTCTCGGAGCTCTTTCAGAGCTTTTTAGTGTTTTTACGAAACATTCAAAGACAATCTTCATTATTGAAGGGAATTTTGTTAGTATCATTCTTTATAAATAATTAATTTACTTTCAATTGGCTTTAAAGAATCCCTTGGCTAGTAGATACTGGTGCTACGAAATATAATTAACTTAAAGCTTTTTCAGAGCTTTTGTGAGTTTTTCAGAGCTCTTTAGATTTTTCAGAGATCTTTAGACATTTTAGGGATTTTTAGAGTATTCAAGGTTTCTTAGAGTTTTCAAGGCTTTTTAGAGAACATTCAAAGTTGATCTTCACTCTTTTAGGGATTTATTATTATCATTCTTGTAGTTGCAGGAAATTCTACACTACACCCCTCACAAGATTTCACTAACATTCAACTCATTTTAGATTAACAATCTTAATTTTTATTGATCAATCTTTGAACAATCTTACAAGAAAATATAAAGGAATCAAGAATCACCACTGCTCTAGATTCTCTCTCTCCTATTTACTTGCTTCTCACTCAGAAAAAGATCTTCCCCTTTCCTTTACAACTGAACGACTATTTATAGGGAAATACCTAGTGGATGACAGCTAATCTGTCCTTTATTTTCGGATATGTCTCGCGACATTCTCGCAAACTCTCTTATTTTCGCAGAATCATTACATTTTTCTCATGATTTTAGCTGACGTCTTTTATTATGTCACTTCTAAAATTGTTCTGCGACGCTATTGTGTTGTCTTATTGATACTTTCGCTGAGGCATTATTGCCGCTGAGGCATTATGTGTCTCTTTGATTTTCTGCTACTGCTTCCTGGGCAGTTGTATTGTGTCTCTTTGATTTTGTGTCGCCAATTTTCCTTCTTGTTTGCTCTTCCTTCGCAAGATTCTATCTCAGTTTCATAACACCTCTTTCCCTCAACCCAATTTCCTTTTATGATTCCTACACCGCTGTGGTGAGGGAATTTGATGCACTGGTGGAAAGTCGAAGCTACACCTAGAATCCCATATAGCCAAGGTCGACCAATTAATGCATTGTAGGGTGATTCTACATCAACGACACAGAATAGGATTTCAGAAGATATTCCCTTCAATGGAATTCACATAGTAACCTCCCTTTTAGGTTTGTTAGCAGTACCATTAAAACCATATATCTTATATGTCGATGGTATAAGATCATCATCTCTTCCTCCCATAGTTTTATAAGTATGATAAAATAAGATGTTCACAGAGCTTCCAGTATCGATTAGAATTCTATTAATTGCCCATGAATCTCCAGCCTCATCATCCTCATCTTCTTTCGGTTTTGGATTAATTTCTAATTTTACTACCAATGGATTATCATGTACCTCTTCACCTTCGGGGATTTCTTTTGCGGTAAAAGAAATGATCTGTTTCTGCCATTCCTTTAGTGGCGAGATTTTCGCAATATTCATAACTTCTCTTCCATCATTATCTCTTGCGAACACTCTACTTAAAACATTGTCATGAAAATATTCAATTGTCTTGTATGAATGTACGATAGAGTGACAGAATAGATTCTTTGCTTTTGCACCAACTTTTATGAAGAATGTTTCCTTCTTTTTCATCGTGTTTACTTTGTGATGCTCTGGTGGTGGTGGCAATGGTTGATATTGTGGGTGTCCTTCCAAAAAGTGGTTTAGTTTTCCTTGATCTATCATTCTCAGAATAATTCTTTTTACATTTCTGCAATCATTTGTTGTATGTCCATGAAAATGATGATAAGAACAATACTCATGACTTCTGTGGTTTGGAGGTGGTTTTGTTCCCATGTTCCATGGTGTTGGTATATTCTCCATTAAAATTATAGCTTCCCATATTTTCTCCACACTTGCATTTAAAGGTGGCATCTTGATTTCTTCCGATACTACCTTGTGACCTCCTTGTCCCCTATTATAGTTTTGTCTTTGACCTCCATAAGTTTCTTGTGGTTGATCGAGTATTTGAATCTTGTTATTTCCACCACGATTGTAGAAATTTCTTTCTCCTTCATACTCCTCTTGATCTCGGCTTCCCATAGCCACCAGTTTCTGTTGATTGTTACCTGTCACCTTCTCTTGTTGTACTTGCGAAGTATTCGCTACGGTGTTTATTAGTTTGGGTAATAAGCTTGCATTCGCTGTTTGTGAACTGGTGTTCGCAACTGGGTATGATTCCATTTCATTTTGCCTTTCCTCCAGAGCAATATATTCTTCTTGAAGTTCTCGCAATTCAGTCATTGTGATCGTATTCTTGACTCTGGAAATTTGGACATACAATAGGTTGGTTGCAAACATCGCATTGATAAATGATAATATAAGATATCTCTCATCTACACGGCCAGCCATTTCGCTACACATAGTCTTCCATCTTTTAGTTAGGTGCTTCAAACTTTCACCAATCCTTTGTTTTAATCCAAACACGTCTTCAATACCAGGTCGCGAAGAATTATTACTTATATATGCCCCCAGGAATGTAGTCTGCAAATGATTGAAGGATGTTATTGTATTCTTTGGTAGACCTTCGAACCATTTTAACGCCTCCCCTGTTAAGCTGGATGCGAAATACTTGCATAATACATCATCATGATTTTCCCATTGCAACATGCACCTCACGTAGGCTTTAATGTGTTGAATTGCACAAGTTGTTCCATCAAAAATGCTGGTTAATGCGGGCAAATTGCATTTCGGTGGTATTCCTCCTAATTGTACTTCCCTTGTAAATGGAGTTTTCGCAGCTTCTTCTATAGCTTCATCCAATTGTCTTCTGCCTAATTCTCCTCTATTATTTAGCATTCCTATCATTTCTTCTAACTCTTTCAAGATTTGTTTATTTACACCTGAATTTTGATCCATTGGTCTTTTTAATTTCGCCTCTCTTCTTCTGCGTTCATGTCTTTCTTCTCTCGCGAAATTTTGCATTTCTTCTTCATTATCCTCATCCCGTCTTTTTCTGCGAGTCTCTTCTTCATCTCTATCTTGAATTTGCATATGATTATGTCTCTCATTTTCCCCTTCATGATTTTGTTCATTTCTTATTAATTCCATTCGCTGTCTTTCAGCCATCCTCTGTATTCTATCATATTCTTCATTGATATTACCGTTATTCCGGTTTTGTGTACGCCTTCTTTCTCGATTGTCGTGGTTGTTCCGGCGAATTGTCTCTTGAAGCTCTTGTTCTTCCATTTCCGCTCTGAATCTTTCACGTTCGCAAATTAAACGTGCTTGTTCAGCATAATGTCTTTCAATTTCTTCTTCAATCGTCTGTTGATTTCTTTGAGTTTCTCTTTCATGTAAAATTCTCCTTCCTTCCTCTCGATTTCCTTCGCCATCTTGATCATTTCGTCCCTGACGTTGTCCATTCTCTTGATTTCTACCATTTTGCCTATCATTAAAAGTTTCATTTTGTGGAACATAACGATCATCATCTCTTTCTCTATTTTCGCGATATTTTTCATTAGGATTTGATATTTCTTCTTGAATATTGTTTCCAGCATTAATTGTGGGTGAGTTTCGCCTCATCTCTCTTCTAGTCGATCTTGAATATGATTTTGTAATACTTCTCGATCTTCTACTCTGTAGTCTCATATTTTCCATCCTCAATTCGTGATTTTGTCTTGTTAGATTTGCACGTTCTTCTGCCTCAGCTCTTCTTTCTTCATGTATTCTTCGTCTCAACGTTTCTAACGCTCCAATTTCCTCATCTCCATGAATTATTACTTTATCTGCTTCTTGATTTCTCTCTACCTGTCTATGGTTTCTGGTTTGCCGCTCTTCTTCTACTTCTTCTGCGGAATTTGATTGCCAAGTGTGTATACTCACCCTATCATAATCTGTATTCCTTCCTTGTAATAGTGTTTGTTGAACTGGTGGTTGAATTTGATTTTCTCCATTATTTCTCGTTTTGGTAGATTCTCCCATTTCACTTCTTTCTCTTCCAGCAATTCTCCTGCTTCTTCTAACAGTAGTTGGTTATTCTGATGTATTTCTTCTTCTAGACATTTCTTCAATGTTAACGAATTGCAAGAAATTATGTAAAATTCTTAATCAATCACTCCAAATCTTCACAAATCTCAATATTAATCTTCAATTTTTTCTAGAATAATCTTCAATTCTCCCTGTTTCTAGCGCCATTATGTAGTTGCAGGAAATCCTACACTACACCCCTCACAATATTTCACTAACATTCAACTCATTTTAGATTAACAATCTTAATTTTTATTGATCAATCTTTGAACAATATTACAAGAAAAGATAAAGGAATCAAGAATCACCACTGCTCTAGATTCTCTCTCTCCTATTTACTTGCTTCTCACTCAGAAAAAGATCTCCCCCTTTCCTTTACAACTGAACGATTACTTATAGGGAAATACCTAGTGGATGACAGCTAATCTGTCCTTTATTTTCGGATATGTCTCGCGACATTCTCGCAACCTTACAAATGTTACTCTCGCAAACTCTCTTGTTTTCGCAAAATCATTACATTTTTCTCATTATTTTAGCTGACGTCTTTTATTATGTCACTTCTAAAATTGTTCTGCGACGCTATTGTGTTGTCTTATTGATAATTTCGCTGAGGCATTATTGCTGCGAGATTCTGATCCTACAATTCTTTAAAGAATTTCCAAGCTTGTAGATCCCAGCGCTACGGAGTATAATTAAATTTAAGCTTTTCAAAGCTTTTTGGAGTCTTCCTGAGCTTTTTAGAATTTCTCAGAGCTCTTTCAGGGCTCTTTAGTGTTTTTAGGGTTTTTAGAAAACATTCAAAGAGAATCTTCATTATTGTAGGGAATTTTGTTAGTATCATTCTTTAGGAAAGAATTAAGTTACTTTCAGTTGGCTTTGACGAATCCCATGGCAAGTAGATACTAGTGCTACGAAATATAAATTAACTTAGAGTTTTTCAAAGCTTTTTAGAGTTTTTCAGAGCTCTTTAGATTTTTCAGAGCTCTTTAGATATTTTAGGGATTTTTAGAGTTTTCAGGGTCTTTTAGAGTATTCAAGGCTTTTTAGAGAACATTCAAAGTTGATCTTCACTATTGAAGGGATTTGTTATTATCATTCTTTAACGAATCTCCTAGCTTGTAGATCCCAGTGCTACAGAGTATAATTAAATTTAAGGTTTTCAAAGCTTTTGGGAGTCTTTTGGAGCTTTTTAGAGTTTCTCAGAACTCTTTCAAGGCTCTTTAGTGTTTTTAGGGTTTTTAGGAAACATTCAAAGATAATCTTCATTATTGTAGGGAATTTTGTTAGTATAATTATTTATAAAGAATTAATTTAATTTCAGTTGGCTTTAACGAATCCCCTGGCTAGTAGATACTAGTGTTACGAAATGTAAATTAACTTAGAGTTTTTTTAGAGTTTTTTAGAGTTCTTTAGATGTTTTAGGGATTTTTAGAGTTTTTAGAGTTTTTTAGAGTTTTCAAAGCTTTTTAGAGAACATTCAAAGTTGATCTTCACTATTGTAGGGATTTTTTATTATCATTCTTTAACGAATCTCCTTGTTTGTAGATCTCAGTGCTACAGAGTATAATTAAATTTAAGCTTTTCAAAGCTTTTAAAAGTTTTCCTGAGCTTTTTAGAGTTTCTAAGAGCTCTTTAGTGTTTTTAGGGTTTTTAGCAAACATTCAGAGATAATCTTCATTATTGTAGGGAATTTTGTTAGTATCATTCTTTATAAAGAATTAGTTTACTTTCAGTTGGGTATAAAGAATCCTTTAACTAGCAGATAATAGTGCTACGAAATATAATTAACTTAAAGCTTTTTTAGAGCTTTTTAGAGTTTTTCAGAGCTCTTTATATTTTTCAGAGATCTTTAGACATTTTAGGGCTTTTTAGAGTTTTCAGGGTTTTTTAGAGTTTTCAAGGCTTTTTAGAGAACATTGAAAGTTGATCTTCACCATTGTAAGGATTTGTTATTATCACTCTTTAACGAATCTCCTAGCTTGTAGATCCCAGTGCTACGGAGTATAATTAAATTTAAGGTTTTCAAAGCTTTTGGGAGTCTTCTTGAGCTTTTTAGAGTTTCTCAGAGCTTTTTCAAGGCTCTTTAGTGTTTTTAGGGTTTTTAGGAAACATTCAAAGATAATCTTCATTATTGTAGGGAATTTTGTTAGTATCATTCTTTATAAAGAATTAAGTTACTTTCAGTTGGGTTTAAAGAATCCCCTAACTAGTAGATAATAGTGCTACGAAATATAATTAACTTGAAGCTTTTTCAGAACTTTTTAGAGTTTTTAGAGCTCTTTAGATATTTTAGGGATTTTTAGAGTTTTCGTAGTTTTTTTATCGTTTTCAAGGCTTTTTAGAGAACATTCAAAGTTGATCTTCATTATTGTAGGCATTTGTTAATATCATTCTTTAACGAATCTCCTAGCTTGTAGATCCCAGTGCTACAGAGTATAATTAAATTTAAGGTTTTCAAAGCTTTTGGGAGTCTTCTTGAGCTTTTTAGAGTTTCTCAGAGCTCTTTTAGGGCTCTTTAGTGTTTTTACGGTTTTTAGGAAACATTCAAGATAGTCTTCATTATTGTAGGGAATTTTGCTAGTATCATTCTTTATAAAAAATTAAGTTACTTTAAGTTGGCTTTAAAGAATCCCTTGGCTAGTTGATACTAGTGCTACGAAATATAATTAACTTAAAGCTTTTTCAGAGCTTTTTAGAGTTTTTCAGAGCTTTATAGAGTTTTCAGAGCTCTTTAGATATTTTAGGGCTTTTTAGAGTTTTTAGGGTTTTTTAGAGTTTTCAAGGCTGTTTAGAGAACATTCAAAGTTGATCTTCACTATTGTAGGTATTTGTTATTTTTCATTCTTTAACGAATATCCTAGCTTGTAGATCCTAGTGCTATGGAGTATGATTAAATTTAAGCTTTTCAAAGGTTTTTGGAGTCTTCCTGAGCTTTTTAGAGTTTCTCAGAGCTCTTTCAGGGCTCTTTAGTGTTTTTAGGAAACATTCAAAGATAATCTTCATAATTGTAGGAAATTTTGTTAGTATCATTCTTTATAAAGAATTAAGTTACTTTCAGTTGGGTTTAAAGAATTCACTGGCTAGTAGATACTAGTGTTATGAAATATAATTAACTTAAAGCTTTTCAGAGCTTTTTAGAGTTTTTCAGAGCTCTTTAGATTTTTTAGAGCTCTTTAGATATTTTAGGGCTTTTTAGAGTTTTCGGGGTTTTATAGAGTTTTCAAGGCTTTTTAGAGAACATTCAAAGTTGATCTTCACTATTGTTGGGATTTGTTATTATCATTCTTTAACGAATCTCCTAGCTTGTATATCTCAGTGGTACGAAGTAAAATTAATTGAAGCTTTTCAAAGCTTTTAAGAGTCTTCCTGAGCTTTTTAGAGTTTCTCAGAGCTCTTTTAGGGCTCTTTAGTGTTTTTAGGAAACATTCAAATATAATCTTCATTATTGTAGGGAACTTTGTTAGTATCATTCTTTATAAAGAATTAAGTTACTTTCAGTTGGGTTTAAAGAATTCCCTGGCTAGTAGATACTAGTGCTACGAAATATAATTAACTTAAAGTTTTTCAGATCTTTCTAGAGTTTTTCAGAGATCTTTAGATATTTTAGGTTTTTAGAGTTTTCAGGTTTTTTTCCGAGTTTTCAAGGCTTTTTAGAGAACATTCAAAGTTGATCTTCACTATTGTAGGGATTTGTTATTATCATTCTTTAACGAATCTCCTAACTTGTAGATCCCAGTGCTACGAAGTATAATTAAATTTAAGCTTTTAAGAGTCTTCCTGAGCTTTTTAGAGTTTCTTAGAGCTCTTTAGTGTTTTTAGGAAACATCCAAAGATAATCTTCATTATTGTAGGGAATTTTGTTAGTACCATTCTTTAAGAAGAATTAAGTTACTTTCAGTTTGTTTAAAGAATCCCCTAGCTAGTAGATACTGGTGCTACGAAATCTAATTAACTTAAAGCTTTTTCAGAGATTTTTAGAGTTTTTCAGAGCTTTTTAGAGTTTCTTAGAGCTCTTTAGATTTTTCAAAGCTCTTTAGATATTTTAGGGCTTTTTAGAGTTTTCAAGGCTTTTTAGAGAACATTCAAAGTTGATCTTCATTATTGTAGGCATTTGTTATTATCATTCTTTAACGAATCTCCTAGCTTGTAGATCCCAGTGCTACGGAGTATAATTAAATTTAAGGTTTTCAAAGCTTTTGGGAGTCTTCTTGAGCTTTTTAGAGTTTCTCAGAGCTCTTTCAAGGCTCTTTAGTGTTTTTAGGGTTTTTAGGTTTTTTTTAATAAGTCAAAAATGTATTAATATAAATCAAATTTACAAGAGTAGTTTACAAGAATAGAGGTCAAAAAAAACCCCCAGAACTTGTAAACTATTTGAAAATAATAACTTCTCCAAAAGCCAAAAAGGCTCAAGAGACTCATAGCTAAAAAAAAAAAAAAACCTGAAAACAAACAAAGTAAAGAAAAAAAAGACAAAGTGCCTAAATTTCTTCAAAATCTCAAACTCAAGTGTCTTCACCCCCTCCTTTGTTCTTAGTTTTCTTCTTTGGAGCCTCCATTCTTTTTGACTGATCTTATATTTCCTTGAGAAACTCCTTTCGAAAAGATGAATCTTTCAAAAAAAATTGTTGAATATCAAATTTAGATATTGTACAAAAAACCTCATGCTCCTCTTTAGTTAACTGAATAGGGATAGTAGAACTTACCACGTTCCCAACAGCACTGCCCGTAACAGCATTTTTATTGTTATTGGGCTTTTGTAAAAGCCCACTACTTGAATATGTTGGTTCGATTTCATCTTGACCTGTAGGCTCGTTTATCCCCAAATTATCTTGTAAAGAAGGTCGAGAAGAAACCTTAGCCGCAATAGCCTGCCGAGCCTCCTGTTTAGCTTTATGCTGTTGCAGCAACAAATTGTGCTCAATTATTGAGTTTCCAAACTTTCGAACTCGAGTTCTTCCTTGCTGAACTTTAAAACCCAATTCAGTGTCTGATCGTTTTGAAATTCCTGGTGGTATTTTTGTCCTCTTTTCCATTTGCAATTCACCCCACTTCAATCCTTGAACACCCGAGGCGCTTGTGCTACTGAAAATTCGTCATCCGAAAGGCTTGAATCACTTTCATCATCACTAACAGTCTCGCTCAAACCTTCCTCATCCTGGAGCACTTTAAATTTATTTGGTGAAACCACTCCAGCATTAGTTATTTGCTTAGCAGGTGCAGTAGCATACACTAAAACAGCCTGCTTAGCCCTCTCTAATTCCTCAGATGCCTTACGTAAATTAGTTTCAGCTTGTGCACGGATATCCTCAAGATGTTTAGTTGTCTCCAAAGCAGCACATTCATCATTATTTAACACAACAATAGTTGTTTCAGTATCATTAGATATTGAGCCAGAATTTTGTTTACCTGATTTTTTATGCTTTACAGGTTGCCAAACTTGTTTTGCAGGCTTCTCAACTTGTTTAGCGGTCTCAGCAATTGATTTTTGTTGATCAGCTCCCTTAGAATGGTGCCACTTTGCTAACTTTTTGCACTCATCCTCCAAATGCCCAATTATATTACAAACTGAACAGAACTTTGGACAGTTAGGTATCTCAATGTATTGCCAAAACTTCCTTCCTCCAGCTGAAAGACGAATACGTTCTGGAATGTGTTTTTTGTAATCTATATCAACAAGCACAGCAGCAAAATGGCCATACTTGAGATCAAGAGTTCTTTGATCAACCACTATAGGAGTACCTAACACCTTCCCCATAGCTAAAAGCGTTCTCTCTGTCCATAGCTCAACATGGAGACCTGGAAACCTAACCCACGTAGCTGCATGGGATGTTCTTTGTTTTTCAGGGTTAAACCCCGTATACCAATGTAGTTGCAGGAAATCCTACAATACACCCCTCATTAATTTCATTGTTGATCAACTCATTTTTAGGTTTTCACTCTTAATTTTATTGATTAATTTCTAAATGTTCTTACAAGGAAAATAAAGAAATCAAAAATGATCTCTGCTCTCCACTTTCTCTCTCCTATTTACTTGTTTCTTATCCCCAAAAAAGATCTCTCCCCCTTACAACTCGATTGACTATTTATAAGGAAATACATAGTGGATGACAGCTAATCTGTCCTTTATTTTCGGATATGGTTTGCGACATTCTCGCAACCTTACAAATGTTAACTTCGCAAGCTCTCTAATTTTCGCAGACTATCACATCTTTCTCATGATCCTTGCTGACGTCGTTTCTGAAATTGTTCTGCGACGCTATTGTGCAATACCATTGATAATTTCGCTGAGACATAATTGTTGCGAGATTCTGATCCTACATCTTGCCTCTTCTCATATCTTCTCTGCAAAGTAGAGAATGATGTGAGAAATGCCGCAACTGCTTATCTTCTCATATTCTGCATTTATCACACGTATTCTTTCTTCCATTTATTTCTCGACACGTCTTTTGTAACCGTTACTTTTTAACCGCTTAAATCTTTCCGTATTAACCGTGTTTATTTTCTCGAGGAAAAATTCCCTCTATATATTTCTTTTCATCTCTTCTTCTTTTATTCTCTCTGCAACTTCATCGTTCTTCTGCAAATTATTATTGCAACTTTTTCTTTCCTCTTCAATCTTTTTAAGTTCTTCTTCATCTTCAAACTAGATCTTCATAGTTCGTGATCTTCTTCGAGACAATCTCCCTGCTATCATTTTTCATGGATTCATCAAGGTTAGTCTCTTTTCTTCCTTATGAGTTTTGCTGAAATTGATATATTTGAAATTAATCTTTTTATTGCCTTTTGATGTTGTTTATGTGATTCCCATACTCTTGTTATTTCAGCAAAAGCGGCTCCAACACTAAATTTACAGTTCAGAACCCTAACAATCCCAAATCACAGCAAAGTTGTCGCACATAAAGAAAGTCTGCGAATGAGAAGGTAGTAAGAAACACTATCTTTTATCTTTTTAATAACAATATTGTTGCCTCTGTTTCTTATCTAGATTGTAATTCGCAGGGTGATAAAGATCTTCATAAACCTCACAAGAAATCTCGCCACCTCAAGACTGTTCCAACTTCTGTTCCCTTCCACCTACTCATTTCTTCCAAATCTCCTGCGACATCTTCGCAAGATAAACCTTTATCTCCATTCGTGAAGATGCTGCCTCTGATTTCATTTCTTCCAAATCTCCTGCGACATCTTCGCAAGATAAACCTTTATCTCCAACTCGCGAAAATTGCCTCTGATTTCATTTCTCCAGTTGATTTCTATGATTGAAATTCCCCTTATGGATCCTTCTGCGAATGAAACCTCTTCTCTTTCCATTGAGAATGTTTCTCAACCTTTTATCTCTACTAGTTCTCTACCCAAATCTCTCCCTCTGCCGAAAGAAACCGTGGAAGGGATAGATATTGCTTTCAAGGTTTTATCTGAGATTCAGGATGATGGCAAAAAGTCTTTTAATGATCCCATCAAGTCTAATGTTTGCGAAATTCTGAGCAAGCATTTGGGTTCTGACAAAGCTTCTTCGCAGACAGCTTTAGAAAAAGAATGTAATGCTCTTCGTCTTGAAAATCAGAAACTTCAGAATGTTTTGCTGGATCGTGACAATCTTCGCAAGAAGAATGATGAATTAAGAGGTATGATTTCCTCATCTGTCTTTAATTTGCATTTTCGATGTTTTTATTCTTCCCATGTTTAATTATCCTTTAAATCCCTCTTTCGCATGTTAAGCATTAAATCAGAAACGAGTAATGGAGAGATATCAATTTGAATCTGTTGTTGATAAAGAATTCTTAATGGATCAGTATAACCAATTAGATAACCTCTATTCATATTCCCTTGATCAAATAAATAATCTTACCAATGAAAATACCCAGTTAGTTCAAAGACAAGATCTATTAAGTAATAAAATATCTCGTCTTTCTTACTCTTTAACCAAAGCTAATTTAGGGATGGAAACTTTATCAGATGAGAATAAAACCTTATCTCAAGAGAAGCGAGTTTATTTAAACAAGATGGCGATATCTTCGCAATAACTTAATATTCTCCAAAAAGTATGTGCTGACCAAGAGAAATCTCTTCGCTTTTTAAGAAATGAACTTAAAGAAGTAACAGGATCATCTATTGTTGAAAGAGATACACTCATTCAAGGTAGAATAGCTTTAAGTGTGAAGGCAAATCAGCTTAAAGAACAATATTCCAAATTAGAAGAATCTTATTCTTCTCTTGCGGAGAAAAATGCCTTTCTTATTTCTAAAGAGAAAAATCTTCAGTCTCGACTTAAAAGTTTAGTTGGAGATAAATTTGATGACGCAATGGACTATTGGGAGAATAGTTGTCTATCCTTGATTCAACACCTTATTTCGCAAAAGGAAGGTAGTCATAATAGTTTGACTGCCTTAATTATCTTTCTTTGTCATATCTCTCTGAATTCCTTATTTAACAAAATTTTGTATTCTATTTTTCGCAGAGTCTGAGAAGAATCTTCATTCCTCTATTTCTGACTTGGAGGCTAAATATGCTAAAATTCGCAAAGAGAATGCCTTGCTCGTCTCTACCCTTACTGGTTCTCGCGATCGAGCAGAAAGAAGACTTGATTATCTTGCTTATTTTAAAGATATTCAAGATAGGAATCATCAAAGAGCACTTCTTCGCCAAGTTCATCTCCGGGCTGAAGTCCTTGTAAATGACATCTTACTGTCCAACTCTCTTCCTCCTACATCAATTGATCCTCTAGAAGTAGATGATGATGAAGTTCCTCGTCCTGCTGATAGTGATTATGATTACGAAAGCGGTGCAGAGGATAATTTCCTGGAAGATGAAGAAGAGTTCCTTCTAAAGAAGTATCTGCTGGTGTTAATCAGAATGAGAAAGAAATTTCTCCTGAAGAAGTAATTGCTGGCGATAATCAAAATGCTAGTCATGGCGAAGATCAAAGCCGAAATGAAGGAGAAGCTTGCGAGAATGTTGGCGAAGAATTTCTGTCATCTCCTGCTACTGATATTAATATTGAAGCTTGAGCTTCTTTCTAGCTTTGTTTTCTTGAACTGTCTTATTTTTATCACTTTTGAGAGCTACATTTTTCAATAACTTTGAAGTCAACTTTTCCTTTTAATATTTTGTTGATAAGAAAGATAATGCTTCTTGTATATCGATTCCCATACTTGCCTCTCATTATCTTTCTTGCAAAAATAATCTGTTGTGAATGCTTATCATAATTTGTTTTATCATATGGTCTTATTTTCCTTCCTAATTAAAGGTCTTATTATGCCATCTCTTGTCATTGCGACAAAATCGCAGGACGTCCTTGCATTTTCATACAAAAACCCATTGATCTTGTCTTAACCTTTTCTTTTGTATTATGGCCTCTTCAGGAATGTTGCGACAATATGACAGGCCTAAATATTCTTGCGAAAATAAAGCCCCATGACATTGCCGTCTTGCGACGAAATCGCAGGACGTCTTCGCACTTTCATGCGAAAACCCATTGATCTCGTCTTATCTTTTTCTTTTGTATTATTGCCTCTTCAGGATTGTTGCACAAATATGACAAGCCTTAATATCCTTGCGAATAAAAAGCCTCATGACATTTGCGTCTTAAGACACTTATCAGCTCCCTAATGGAGGGTGCCGCCCTTATCTCCCCCTGGTTGCCCCTTCAAGGAGGCGTACTTCTACCATACAAGGTTAGCTCCTCCCATCCAGTCTTAACAACAACCAGTTGTTTTCGCAGCCTCTTATCCCTTTTGCCTATAGGGCTTATGGTTACGAGACTGCACCCTAAGTGGGGTTTTCTTCAGGCCGAGTGCAGTATAAGCCAAGACTTGTCAAGAATGGCAAGGACGCTTCAAACGCCCCCACCTTGACTCAACCGTGTACCTCGGCGCCTTGATCAGATTCTGCACTCCTTGGAGAGTCCTTATTACCTTAGTCCCAACCTAAGTCATATGCTTAAGTTGAGAATCCAAGGTGCCTCTCCCGGATGGGCTTTATTGACCCCAAATCTCCATGACTCAGGTTCCGGTGGCGGTGTAGCCTTTCCCTGAGCCATGTAACAGGTACCCCCTAATATGACGTACTTTAGGTCTTACATTTGCCTCTTGCGAAATTTTATTCGCGAACTAGGGTGTACGCCATAAAGGTTCGCCCCTTTCTTTTATGTCATTGTTCTGTGGTTATCTCTGCGACAATTTCGCACATCATGATCTTCTTTTGATATGAGTAATTCTGCAATTATTTTTCAGAATTCATAACTTCTCAAAGCTTCTTACTGATAATATCTTTTCAAATACAACCTGTTCCATGGTCTGTCTAATCTATGACCAACATCTCTCCCTTCTGGATCCATTAATCTATAAGCTCCTGTTCCAACTATCTCCTTAATGATGTAAGGTCCATCCCATTTTTTCGCTAATTTTCCACCATTTTCTCGCTGATATATTGGTGTTTCTCGCAGAACTAAATCTCCTGGTTGAAATTCACGTTTTGACACGTTTATTATATTCTCGAGCTAATCTTCGCTGATAATTCTCCATATGTTGTAAAGCTTTTTCTCTTTTCTTCTAATTCATCAAGTTTGTTTAAAATTAAACCCGCACTAAGATTTTTCTCCCAAGCTTCTCTTTTTGTTGTCGGAATAACAACTTCTGTTGGTAACACCGCTTCAACTCCGTATGTTAAACAAAAAGGTGACATTCCAGTAGCTTCTCTTCTAGTTGTATTATAAGCCCATACTGCATTATGTACTTGTTCGCACCATGATCTGTGATGTCCTTCCAATTTTTCTTTAATATATCTGCTTGTTTTATTTGTTGCTTCTACTTGCCCATTAGCTTGTGGATACAAAGGAGTGGACTTTCCACATTTTATCTTGAATGCATTAAGTAACATTTCTATATTCTCCCTCAAACTGTTTCCCATTATCAGATACCAACTGTGCAGGAATTCCAAATCTGCAAATGATATTTTCGAATATGAATGTAAAGATATCTTTGTCGCGAATATGTTGTACTGCCTTCACTTCTGTCCATTTTGTGAAATAATCTGTTGCGACTATTAAGTATCTTCTTTGTCCAGTTCCTGGTAAAAATGGCCCCACAATGTCTAAGCCCCATTTTCCAAAGGGCCACACTGGTTGAAGATGACAATGGTGCTCCTGGTGCATGTATTTTCTTTCCATGTCGCTGACAATCTTCGCACGTCTTGATATTTTTTTGCATCTTCATGCATGTATGGCCAATAATAACCTTGCATTTTTGCTCTATGTGCCAAAGATCTTCCTCCACTATGATTGCCAGCATCTCCACTATGTAACATTTTCAGCACCTTTTCTCCTTCCTCTCGTGTCAAACATCTGAGTGATGGTCCACTAAAGGATTTTCGGTATAGCAACCCATCTCTTAATTCATAATTCGTTGCTCGGCTTTTTAACTTGTGTGTTTCCAATCTATTTCTTGGTGTTTCTCCTTTCGCCAAATATGCATGAAGTTCCATTCTCCAGTCTGCGACATTGTTCATTTGTTCTTCTTTTTCATTATCTATCATCATCACATCCACATCTTCCTCTTCTTTATTTATTGATGGTGACAGAAGTGTTTGTATTTTTATGCATCTCGCAGTTGGATCTGTCATCATGCTTGAGATGAAAGCAAAAGCGTCTGCGAGTCTATTATCCTTTCTTGAAATGTGCCTCCATTTTATCTTTGGGATTTTCGCTGATAATTCTTCAACCAGCTTCTTGTATTTCTTCAAGGATGGTTCATTTGTAGTATACTCTCCTTTTATTTGGCGAATAACTAGCTGCGAATCACTAGTGATCCTGGCATTTTCTAGTTTCATTTCTATTGCGAATTTTAAGCATGTATCACAGCTTCATATTCTGTTTCATTATTAGTGGATGCAAATTCCAATCTGAATGAAAAAGCCATCTTTATTCCTTCTGGCGAAATTAAAACAATTCCAACTCCATTTCCTTCTCCATTTGATGATCCATCTACCAATATTTCCCATCTATTTGGTTCTGTTAATAAATCTTTTGGATCTCCATGTTCTTCTTCTACATCCATCATTTCTTCTACTGCTTCATCTTCTTCTAAAGGAAATTCTGCCAAGAAATCCGCAACAACTTGTGATTTTGGTGAAGACAAAATTTCATATTTAATATCAAAGTGGCCTACTTGTGCATTCCATCTCTCCACCCTTCCTGATCTTTTAGAATTCTTCATCACTGATTCAATTGGTACTTTTGTTAATACCTTTATCTTGTGTGCTTGAAAGTATATGCGGAGCTTAAATGATGCATAAACAATGCTAAGATTAATTTTCAATCTTTGAGTAATTCTTCTCAGCAGTATTAAAAGTTTTGCTAATGTAATAAATGGGTTTCTCCACTCCTGCGTCTACTCGCAATAACACAACACTTAATGCATGCGACGTTGTCGCAAGGTAAATCAATAATTCTTCTCCTGGTTCTGCCTTTTGTAAAATAGTTGTATTCATAAGATGTTCTTTGATTCCTTGAAAAGCCTTTTCACATTCATCACTCCATTTAAATTTGCACCCTTCTTGAGTATATCGAAAAAATATTTGCATTTGTCTGATGATCGCGAAATGAATCTCCCCAGCGAAGCTAGAAGCCCATTCAACTTCTGTACATCTTTTATTGTTGCTGGTGTTGGCATGTCACGAACTGCTTGCACTTTTTCTGGATCAACCTGTATTCCTTCCTTTGATACAATGTAGCCTAAAATTTTCCCGATGCAACTCCAATAGTACACTTCTCAGGATTCAATTTAATGTTATACTGCCGCATTTGTTCAAAAATCTCCCTCAAGTCTTGTACATGGTCTTTATTCTTTACTCTTTACTAACATGTCGTCCACGTATACTTCTAATGTTTTATGTATCCATTTTGCGAACACCTTCTCTACCATTCTTTGATATGTCGCTCCCGCATTTCGCAAACCAAATGGCATTTTCGTGTAACAATATAAACCTCTAGGGGCAAAGAAAGCAGTATGTTCTTGATCTTCTTCAGCGAGAGGAATTTGGTTATACCCTTTGTACCCATCTAAAGATGATACCCTATCATTTCCCGCTGGATTCCACCATTTGAGGAATATCGGTAACGGAAAACTATCTTTGGGGCAAGCTTTGTTCAAATCAGTGAAATCTATGCAAATCCTGATTCCCTTGTTTTTCTTTGGGACAATGACCATATTCTATCCATTCTGGGTATTTAGCTTCTCTTATAATTCCTGCCTCAAGCATTTTCTGTAATTCTTCTTCTATTTGGGAATGGTAAGTTGTTGCAATTTTTCTTATTCTCTGTTTAAATGGTCTCACATTTTTGTTAATCTCCAATTTGTGGGCAATTGATGGATCTATTCCTGGTATCTCATCCATGTTTCCTGCGAAAATATCTTTATATTCTCGCAACAAGTTGACAGTTCTTTCTTCTTCTTCTATATCCATTTTGGTTCCAATTCTCAACATTAGAGGCTCCTCTACAGTCCCAACATTTATTTCTTTTGTTGGTTCTGCGGCAGTGTAACTGGATTTAGGTTCTCCCATTGGTGTTGGTTCTTTTATTGCTTTTATGGGTTCTTCCCCTTCTTCCGAAATTTCGCTGGGTATTCCTTTTCCTTCTTTTGCCCTTATCATATAAACTCTAAATTCTTCTTCCTTCTTTGCTTTCTTTGCCAATTTTCTGCGAAATTGTTTCCTTTTTGCTTGTTCTTCATAATGCTTTACTTCAATTTGATGACATAATTTCGCATTGTCATCATCTCCTCTAATTTCACCTATTCCATTTGGAGTGGGGAGTATAATACATTGATGCAACGTTGATACCACAGCTTTTATCTCATGTATCCATGATCTTCCTAATAACATACTATATGGTGATTCCATATCCACCACACACAATGTTACATATGTTTCGATTTCTCCAAGTGGAATTCGCACCACTATTTCTCCTTAAGGTTTTGTTGTGTATTTCCCAAAGTCGTGAACAAAATATGCTGAACTGGACATTTCTTCATCTTTAAATCCCATTTCCCGGAATGCATGATAAAATATTATATCAACTGAACTTCCTGTATCGATTAAAGTTATGTTCAACATCCATTCTCCTGCAGATTTTATTGTTGTATCCTTCTCTTTTCGCGTAATAGGAACTGTGATGATCAACGGAGATGTATGGTTTAAATTTTCTTTTGGTATTTCTTCCGCCATGAATGCAATTTTTTGCTTTTCCCACTCTTTTAAGGGTGATATTTTTTCTACCGCTATAATTTTCTTTCCTTCAAAATTTCGTTTATGTATTCTTCCTTTGAGTTTTCATGAAATTCATTGATCAAGCTTTTTGTTATCATATTACACTCCAATCTTTTTCCATTTTCAGTAACTCTACTCATCTTTCTTTTAACTGATTCACTGATTTATTTAATCACTTTCTTGATTTGAATATTCTCAATCAACAATCTTCAACTTTCGATCTTCAATGTCCCTGTTTCTAGCGCCATTATGTAGTTGCAGGAAATCCTACAACACAACCCTCATTTAATTTCATTGTTGATCAACTCATTTTTAGGTTTTCACTCTTAATTTTATTGATTAATTTCTAAATGTTCTTACAAGGAAAATAAAGAAATCAAAAATGATCTCTGCTCTCCACTTTCTCTCTCCTATTTACTTGTTTCTTATCCCCAAAAAAGATCTCTCCCCCTTACAACTCGATTGACTATTTATAAGGAAAATACATAGTGGATGACAGCTAATCTGTCCTTTATTTTCGGATATGGCTTGCGACATTCTCGCAACCTTACAAATGTTAACTTCGCAAGCTCTCTAATTTTCGCAGGACCATCACATCTTTCTCATGATCTTTGCTGACGTCGTTTCTGAAATTGTTCTGCGACGCTATTGTGCAATACTACTGACAATTTCGCTGAGACATAATTGTTGCGAGATTCTGATCCTACAACCAATCTATCACCTTCAATGGTTGTTGATTCACTAACCATTTTGATTCACGGATGAACTCCTTGTCTTCCTCAGTTAATAATCTCACAATGAAGAACCCTTTGCTCATCGGGATGAAACTGCATTGATTGGAAGAAAACTTCCACTGACCCATTAGGGTTTCCTTTACTTGACAGAATTTCAAGCCTGTAAAATCAAGTCTCGCAATGAGACTGTGTTGAAAACGCTTACAACCTTCTTGAAAAAAATCAGTTGGTATTTCCAGCGCCGGTTCCCCCTCAATAAGAGTAGGTTTGGAAGAGTTGTTAAATCAATGGAGGTAGGGTTTAGGGTTTGACGTCCCTTCACCTTTCCAGCATAAGAAATAGATTTCACATGGCTCGGATTTGAGCTTGAAGGAACACTGGTAGAAACTACAGCCATCTTGAATCGATTGATCAAAGATTCAAGCTACGTGAAAAAAAACCCAAAATCGCCTAAGAGAAAAAAAAAACGGCTTTTTCCTCTGCTCATCGTTCTCCTTTTTGGGTTTTTAGGAAACATTCAAAGATAATCTTCAATATTGTAGGGAATTTTGTTAGTATCATTCTTTATAAAGAATTAAGTTACTTTCAGTTGGCTTTAACGAATTCCCTGGCTAGTAGAAATTAGTGCTACGAATTGTAAATTAACTTAGAGATTTTTAGAGATTTTCAGAGCTCTTTAGATATTTTAGGGATTTTTAGAGTTTTCAGGGTTTTTTTAGAGTTTTTAGGGCTTTTTAGGGTTTTCAGGGTTTTTTAGAGTTTTTAAGGCTTTTTAGAGAACATTCAAAGTTGATCTTCACTATTGTAGGGATTTTTTATTATCATTCTTTAACGAATCCTTGCTTGTAGATCTCAGGGCTACGGAGTATAATTAAATTTAAGCTTTTCAAAGCTTTTAAGAGTCTTCCTGAGCTTTTTAGAGTTTCTCAGAGCTCTTTCAGGGCTCTTTAGTGTTTTTAGGGTTTTTAGGAAACATTCAAAGATAATCTTCATTGTTGTAGGGAATTTTGTTAGTATCATTCTTTATAAAGAATTAAGTTACTTCCAGTTTGGTTTAAAGAATCCCCTGGCTAGTAGATACTAGTGCTACGAAATATAAGTTTTTTCAGAGCTTTTTAGAGTTTTTCAGGGTTTTTTTAGAGTTTTCAAGGCCTTTTAGAGAACATTCAAAGTTGATCTTCACTATTGTAGGGATTTGTTATTATCATTCTTTAACGAATCTCCTAGCTTGTAGATCCCAGTGCTACAGAGTATAATTAAATTTAAGCTTTTCAGAGCTTTTAAGAGTCTTCCTGAGCGTTTTAGAGTTTCTCAGAGCTCTTTCAGAGCTCTTTAGTATTTTTAGGGTTTATAGGAAACATTCAAAGATAATCTTCATTATTGAAGGGAATTTTGTTAGTATCATTCTTTATAAAGAATTAAGTTACTTTCAGTTGGTTTAAAGAATCCCCTGGCTAGTAGATACTGGTGCTACAAAATATAATTAACTTAAAGCTTTTTCAGAGCTTTTTAGAGTTTCTCAGAGCTTTTTAGAGTTTTTCAGAGCTCTTTAGATTTTTCAAAGCTCTTTAGATATTTTAGGGATTTTTAGAGTTTTCAGGTTTTTTTAGAGTTTTCAAGGCTTTTTAGAGAACATTCAAAGTTGATCTTCACTATTGTAGGGATTTGTTATTAATATTCTTTAACGAATCTCCTAGCTTGTAGATTCCAGTGCTACGAAGTATAATTAAATTTAAGGATTTCAAAGCTATTGGGAGTCTTCTTGAGCTTTTTAGAGTTTCTCAGAGCTCTTTCAGGGATCTTTAATGTTTTTAGGGTTTGTAGGAAACATTCAAAGATAATCTTTATTATTGTAGGGAATTTTGTTAGTATCATTCTTTATAAAGAATTAAGCTACTTTCAAAGGAAATATGAAAAGTATGACAAATTTGGTGAAGCTTCTTGGTGATTATCAGTGTGCTTCTGGGCAGTGTGTTTGTAGAGAGAAAAGCAAGATTTATTATGGCGGTGGGTCTCTTACTAGGCGGCAATCCATTGCTGATTTTTTAGGCATGGGAATTACTTTCTTCCCAGATCTTTATTTGGGTGTTAAGGTGATGCCTGGTATGGTTAAATATGAGCACATCAGCAATGTTGCTCAAGGATCAACTCTCGGTCCACAAAGGTAAGATGCTTTCCTTCCAAGATAGAGTGGTGCTAATACAACTGTGCTTTCTAGCTACTAAATACACAATATGGCGGTATATAAGTGGCCAGTTAAATTTATTCATCAATGCCAACGTGTGATTCGTAATTTTCTTTGGTTGGGAGATTCAAATCTTTCCAAGGCTTTTGTGGTGGGTTATGATAAGATATGCAGTCCGGTGAAGGAAGGGGGTTTTGGTCTCACTAGTTTGCGCACTATGTGCAAGGCCCTACTAATGAAACTTTGGTGGAGTATTTTTTCCTTAAAGAAAAAATGGGCGCGGTACTTGGCAACTAAATATACTTGCAGAGATAGGCGTATAAAGTTGGCTGGAGTAAAATCAACGATTCTTCCAGGCATTCGTTGGGTGCACCAGGATATACTGAGGAATACTAAATCGTGAATTGGTGATGGAAGGGCGACCTCATTGTTTTATTATATTTGGTATGGAAACGAAGCTTTGGCGGATGTTTTAAACCGCACTGACCTGAATAAGAATGCTCGAGTTAGTGATATCATTGTGCAGGGTGAATGGAAGCTTCAAGGGGTTCATATGCAGGCTCTCTTGGATGCTGGAGTGGTGCTGGAGGAGTTGCCTAGAATTCGCAATGGCCTGGACAAGAAGATATGGATGCCAGATTTGAAGGGGAAGTTTTCAGTCACATCTGCAAGGTGTAGATGGTGGATTTTCGACAAAGGCTAAAATCGTAAACTCATAATTATGCGAAGCCCTGATTCAGCAATCAGACGTGAGTATCGAGACACGGCTCTCTCATCGAATTCTCAACGGAGAGTACTTTCTCTCAGAGTACATGTAGATATGTAGTCTCACGACTGGACAACGGCATATCTCATGAATACTGAATACTTTCAATGATTATTTCTATATAGTATCACGAGATGGACGACTCCTAAACAGCTTGCTCTGCTAGTATAGAGCGATAACGTCTTCAGGAACAAACAACAAGTTTACCCTGATTATATAAAGGATATGACTTACCGACAAGCTCATATCGGGATAATTAATGCTCCTAGATAGCTTGCTCTGCTAGTATAGAGCCACAAAGTTAATTATTCCTAATTAAGATTAATTCTGCCGTGACATTCACTACTGAATTCCCAGAATAATCTATTATTGCTCTTATTCCATGGTCGAATCCACGACTGGTCCGATGGAATGGCAATAACAATTTCTCCTATTCCATGGTAGAATCCACGACTGGTCCAATGGAATGGCAATAAATAATTGTTCTGATTCTATGATCGAATCCACGGCTTGATCTCATAGAATACCAATAACTATATTATCTCATTACTCCGATTTCATGATCGAATCCACAACAAGTCTCATAAATGGTAATAGATAAATCTTAATTACTCTGATTCTATGGTCGAATCTACGATCCCATGGAATGGTAATGCTCACTTTATTATTCTGAATTCGTAGTCGAATCCTCAGCTGATCTTATAAATTAATAATAAACATCTTATTGCTCAGTTTTGTGAATTATTCTCCACCGAGTTCCACAATTAGTAATAAATAATCAACAACCGGGCGTCTGAGCTACCTCTAAGTAAGCCCGATTCAAATGGTGAAGGTGTATTCAACGACGATACACTAACAGTCACCGCACGAACGAGTATTTCAAAAATACAACGAAACGATGAACCTATGCAAAATAGAGAAGAAAATAATAAATAATTAAAAATATTGACCAGGGTGCTGGGAGCACGGACACACGACCGGCCGACCGTGTCGTTGTCAATCCCACGCCAGTTTTATGTTTTTAATGCATTTTTATTATTTTCCATGATTTGATGAAAATTCTCTCATTTTATCAAATCTCCTTCGTATCGAGGAAACTCCTCGGTTTCATGGTACTTCCATAAATCCATACAAAATAATATAAAATTAAGGAAAGGATTGTGGGGAGTGACCATTGGCCAACCGGCCATGCCTTGCTCCCAACCGGCCCCACACCCCACGGTTCCTTATTATTTTATTATTATTATTATTATTATTTCTCTAATTTCATGAAAAAACTCCTTGATTTCATGGTATTTTTGCACAAATCATCATATAATAATAAATAAAATAAAATTATAAAAAACTTGTGGGACCGGGCCACTAGCCGGTCCCACACGCCCTTTGCTTTATTATTTTATTATTATTTATCCTATTTTTCCTTGAATTCATCAAATTCCTTGATTTTATGGTATTTCTCTCAAATTAGGAAAAATTCCCTCAAATCATAAAAAATACCTAAAAAATATTAAAAAAATTATGAAAAACTCGTGGGACCGGTCCATAGCCGGCCGGCCATGCCTCCATTGTCCCACACGCCCATGTTTTTAATATTTTAATATTTTGCTTCCATGAACTCATGAAGACTCCTTCAATTCATGGAAACTCCCTAAATTCATCAAATTTCTCAAAATTCATGAATTTTTCATAAAATCATCAAAATATTATAAAATTAAGGAAAAGGCACCACGGGACCGTGGTCACGACCGGCCGACCATGCCTTGACCACGGCGGTCCCACGCCTCCTCATTCCTTATTTTATAATTATTTTTCAACATCTCAAGGTGTTTTCCTCAGTTTCGTCGAAACCCTAAATTTGGCATATTTTCTCGAATGGATGCTCAATTGCACGCCAGAAAATATCAAAATTTTCAGGACTGAGACGCAGATGCCTTGGGGACTCGAGCACGCTATCTTGACCGACCAAGATTGGCTCTTTGGCTCACGGAAGCCGGTCCCATCAATTTTCACAGTTTTGACCTAATTTGCACAATTGCTCGTATTAGGTCCAAAACTCTTCCAAACACTTTGGATTTTCATGAAGTGATCGTCAGGCGGTCACGTGACAACCCAGGGCCGGTTTCATGACTCCATGGTCGGTCCCTCTCCTCGTCATAATTAATTAGGTTTTCTCACCTAAGGCTCATACGAGTATTTTGAATAAATGATTAAGCCAGCATTTAATCATTCTTCCACCAACAAATCGTCAACTCTTCAGGAGTTCTTCGTATTTGCTCACGTGAGCATATGGACACTACATGGTTGATCCACGGTCCCATGTAGTCGTTCCCTCCTTCGTCCCATGGTTAAACTTCTGACGAACCATGAATTGATCATCAATTGATCAAATTAGGGTTTCTGAATCCAAGGATCATCATTCCAAATTCCAACCTTAATAATTTTACGACGGCCTCATGGTCATTAATTTTATTAATTATGCTCAGTTCTACGCCAGTGTTCTAATTAATATTTTTGGTAGATTGCCAATAAGCCATCAGATGAGCAATACATGCTCAGACGATCAAATATTCAACAATTCATCACATGAGCAACACTTGCTCAGATGATAAATATTTGCTCAAACCAAGGAATATTGGTTCAACAATCAATATTTAACGATCCATCGAATGAGCAATACTTGCTCACTTCATCGTAAGAACTATACCTCTGTCTCATGACATGTTCAATTCATGAGTTTCAGAACATCATGTTCAACTCAGCAACTACATGGACTCATCGTCCCATCAAACCACGAAGTCATCAATTGACTAACAAACCACGAGACGTCAATCGTGTCACTTGAGGGGATATCACTTAGGGTTTTGGTCTGGCGGTCTACGGCACGTGTGTTCAAACACACGATGGAATGTGAGCAAGTCGTGCAATCAGTTGAAGGAATTCACGAGGTAGTGGGTAGAAAATCGACCAAGTCTCCACACGTTGAGCAACTGGTTTCAAACACGATCTCCACTTCCCCACTCCTTGATTCCATCAACTGTCACACTTCATGGAATCATGGTGTCTAAAATTCCAGCAATATAAATAAGTCTCTGAATCATGATTGAATCATCATCATCATCAGTATCATCAATCTCACGTCAAACTGACAACACGAGATCATCAACTCATCAATTGAGCAACTACTCTCAATTGAGCAATTTCAATCACTCAGAGCTTATCATATTCAGAATTCACACACCCACAATCTTTGATTACCATTGATTCCACACATTTCTCATCTTTCCTCCTACAGATAAACCCATCCTCTCTTGTGACCGATTTACCCTGGAACGGTCATTGTCTTGATTTAGGCCGGAGTACTACAGATTGATCTCTCGAATCTAAAGCACCCTCTTTGTAGCGGTGCATCTTTGTGAGGTTTAACATTTCGCTCGGTTCGAGGAGTCTCCTCCGTACGGTCGTCTCCTCAATTCCTTAAAAACCAGCAAATTGTTTTTCCTCATATACAGATTGGCAACCACAGTGGGAGATCATTCTCTCGGTTGCAATCTCACAATTTCATAAGATGGTTGATCTCAGGTCGGGTTCAGTTACGAATCCTAACACAAACTGTGCTAGCACTAGCAACAACAACAATCAGAATATCGTGGAGACAATTCCGACCTCCAAAACTGATGGTGGTGACATTACTCCTCCTCACGCCGTAAGTCATCCACTGTCCGGACGACACCCTGAAGAAGTCAGAGGAGATCCACCACCTACCATTGCTGATCTTATCAAAACACAAGAGACTCTTGCAAAGAATCATACTGACATGGATGCTACACAGAAGGAGCTGTGTAATTATCTCAAAACTCTTATTGACAAGATGTCAGAGAAGACTCAAGAGAAGGGAAAGGAGAAGGAGAAATCCTCAGACGACGATCCTGAAGTAATTCCAATCCATACAGTAGAAGACGACGAAGTCCACAAAACTGTTGCAGACAACTCATCAGCAAAGGGATCATCGAATTTCATCACACGCGAGGATCTGGAGCACCTTTTGGGGAACCGTGGAAAAGACAAAACATCGCATGTCCATCGTCATCAACCTCCTTATCCTGCCGCTACGCAGAGGATTCTACTCCCCAAAGGTTACGTTTCTCCAACCTTCACCTTATATGATGGAAATGGTAATGCTATGGAACATGTCTCTCGTTTTCTTGAATTCCTGGGAGAAAATGAACATAATCATGTCGTTCGTCTCAAGGAATTCTCAAAATCTCTGAAAGACATATCATACATCTGGTATAACAACATCGCACCAGGGACTATCAACAATTGGGGAGAAATGGTTAACGCATTCTACAGGAAATACTTCTTCGTGTCAGAACAAGTCACCCTCTTCGACCTTGGAAGGATGTTTCAGAGGGTCAGTGAAAATCCCAATGATTATGTGAAAAGGTTCAGAGTCCAATCCCTGGATTGTCATAACCCAAACGTCACGGAGCAACAACTGGTGGACTTGTGCATCCATGGCATGCTCCCAGTTTACATGGCCTTGCTAGAAAACCTTCGATTTCAGACTTTCTCAGAGCTTCACGAAGCTACGAAGAGGTCGGGAACCACTGGACCCGCTCTTTTGGAAATAGCAAAGTCTACAAAGACTGAGGATTCAAAAGACACTCGAGGAAGCAGGCATTTAATCAACAAGCAGTACAACCTGCAACCTTCAACAAATGTTGTCGCGGAAGGGAGTAAGCGAAAATCAGAACCACAGCACAAGCAGACTTCCTCCACCCCTTCAAAGGCACACAAGAAGGAGAATTCGAAAATCCCTCCTCAGCATACGGAAGATCCAGAAGCACATGATTTTCCCTGTTCAATGGAAGAAGTTAATGAACTACTCGATGCCTGGATTCAAGATGGTGCAATCAAATTACCTTATGTCAAGAAGGAACCAACTAAAGAGGCCATGGAAAATCCTCGGTATTGCCGTTTCTATATATACGCCATCCATCCCACAAGTGATTGCAAAATTTTGAAGCGCATATTCAAGGAAAAGGTCGAATCAGGAGAGATCAACCTGGGGACTGAGGGAGTGCACAAAAACCCCCTCCCAGTCAGAACTTTTACCATCTCTGAACCTCCTGTCAAGGAAGCGGTTCAATCTCTGATCGAACATGTCTGCGAGTTGTTGTATCTTTGGAAAGCTCAAAGGAAAGACATGTTTGCTGCACTGAACCACATCATGTCCGGAAAACGTCTGCTGATCCAAGAAACCACCACCGAATCTTCAGCCACCGACAAAGAAATGAATGACTGGGGACTGCTCACCACAGTGTACATTAAAGGAAATGAGTTCAAAAGGGCGTTCGTCGATGTTGGTACCGCTGTCAACATCATCCCTTTGAAAACTCTCAGAGATGCCGGTATTACTCGACAGGAAGCCACCCACGCTCCCATAGTAATTAGGGACCACGAAGGAATCTCCAGAGATGCATACGGCTTCATCACTCTCGAAGTTACGGAAAGATTGATCTGCACTGAGGCCAAGTTTTTCATAATCCGGGAAGATCCTGGGTACGATATGGTCCTTGGAAGACCTTGGATTCATGCCGGAAGGATAACGATGCCTTCAACACATCCTGTCATCGACAAGGATTCCGAGTCGGAAGACGAAGCAGAGGACACACCACCGTTTGAGCATCTGGAAGAAGTAAAAACTCTGATGGGGCTTACGCAGGAACTTGGAGAAAATCCGCACACCTTTGTCAGAAGGTTTCGAGCTCAGGCAAGTCTTATTCCTCCTCTTGGTCCAATATTACCAATGTTCAAATATGCTACTATGGTCCAGGGACTTCTCCCCATGAACAATTTAGCAGTCATCAAAAGCTACGAGTGGGTAACTTCACCTCAGCAATATTACACTCAATGGTTGGGTTCAGAAGTTCTTCAAATCGGTCACTCCATCGAGAGGTTTATTGCTGAAGACTTGGCTAAGCATGATCAACACTATGCTGGATACTCTCTTTCGCGCGAGTGTCCATATGTGCCACAATCGTGGAATTCCATCAAACAGGGAATTCCGAATCAGTGGAAGATATTCAAGGCACGATCGACCAAGCCTAACAAGTTTCATGAAGGGGACCTGGTTCTCAAAGCAATTCAGCGCGGTCTTCATTCTACAAGGAACTCCAATTGGGAAGGACCATTCATGGTCGCTAAGTCCGTGGCCGGAGGATATTACAAATTGATCAACACAGATGGCAGAACCCTACCAGTAATTCACGAAATTTGGCTCAAGGCGTTTACCTGAAACTATTGGACATTTAGGGTATTGGGCGTTCGAAGCATTCATGGCGTTGGGATTTAACATTTAGTATTTTCTTTCATTTGTATTTCAATTCCTCCAAAACATTTGCAATACTTGCAATCAGTATTTGAATTCAGCAATTTATCAAAATTCAGTTCATATTTCGTAAAAGAAAATCTCTATCAAATCTACAAGAAAATCCTTAACCATCAGTCAATCCAAAACCATCTAAATATCAAAACCCAAGTAAACCTCACATCTCTCAGAAGTTCAGAAGTTCAAGAGATCAGCAAGAAAAGGCTTTCACTCATCAGCATCCTTGAAGATTTGCAAAGCCGCCCTCTCCTTGTTCAACTCCTCGGTCAGCTTGTAAATCTTGTCCTCCTTCTCCTTCACAGCATCATTGGGAAAGGGTATGTTCTTCTCACATGAATCCTTGATAACGTTTATTTGCTTACGAAGCCATTTCACGTTGAGGCCAAGTCTTTCTGAATTCTCCAAGTTAAACTCCCAATTAAAGAGTATATCTAGAGTCACGGTATTCCTGGGTCTCGTATGCATATCACTCACGACACGCAAGATAACGCCTACTTGCATGCTTAAAGCATAAGCACGCCCAGGGTTCCTGTCAACGATCATGTGGCCAAACTTCTTCCATATCGTCTTGTACAAGCGTGCATATCCAATGGGAACGCTGAATCCACCGACCAGTTCATGATACGGGAGTGAAGTGTTAAAGGGAGGATCGAAAGCAACCCCTGCAGTTGGATATTCATACACTATTATACGGTTCTCAGTCACTGGAGCGGCTCCCACGACCAAAGCAATAGTTCCTTCGGTATTCTCCGCTGCTATCTCGGTTTCTTCCATCACTAAGGAAACAACCATATGGTTTTCCATAACATCAGCAGCGACCTTCTTATGGCCTCGAAGTGCAGGGATGGCTGTCTCTTCATCAATAACTTCAGAAGGGTTAGAGTTATCATCATTGGCTCCAGTATCCTCAACTTCGGTATTTAGCGCCTAATACGAAGAATACATGAGGTTAGAGTCACGAAGCCCCGCAAGGAAATATCATCAAAGTTCATCATACTACATTCAAAGTACGAGCAAATAACATGAAAGTCATGAAAACACATTTTACGATGAGTCCGTCTGAAGAAACTGAACTCTGCCCTATACTAACAGACGAACTGGGAACAATATACAAGTAATCTTAGGATGGGTCATATGCCATTCTCTTCGTATGGATGTCCTCTATGACATGTCAAAATTGCATGACAATCCGATGAACGAGCGAGTAGATGTGGCCAAAATATCAAGTGATGCGCAATCTGAAAAAGTTCTGGAAGTCTCCTGAAGTTTACTATTTCGCCTTTTTCAGGCTCTGAACGTGCTCAAAACTTAAAAATCTTCTTTGAAAAGCTTGGAAATTTTCCGGGCTTGAATTTGCACATGCAGATCATCAAAATCCGACTCCGGACAAAGATTCTACAGCGTTTTTACTAAAAAGCTGGGTTCTGAATTTTCTGACGACGAAGTTCGACTAAGTTTTCATATATTGACATGGGTTCTCATTAATTCATTCACAAGTCAGCACTTTTATACTTGTATGAAGAATATACAGGATGTAACTTACTTGAGGAGTCTCCAAAGTGTCCAAGGGGTTGGAATTGTCCACATCAACGACAAGAGGAACATCACTTCCATCCGGCTCCAAATCTTGGGAATTACCTCCATTCCCATTCCCAGAGGATGATTGAGTCCCAGAATTCTCCATCTCCATGACGACATCCTCCTGTACACGTCCTTTACGATCAATATTTTCATCTATGAAGCACCACATTTGAACATGTGAAGAAATACTTACAGTTTCTTCGTCACTCAAATCAGCGATTGCTTGTTCAGTAGCAGAAAATTGAAGACCTTCAAGAATTGATGGAGTAAAATTCTGCAACAAAATTAACAACATTGGCTTCATGATTCTAATGTTAATAGCAGTGAAGGTCACGGTGAGAAATATTGGGAACTCACCAAAGAACGAACTGGGGACTTCACGGTATTAGGTAACAGCTTATAACTTTTGTTCCTTCCTTCTCCGCTGTAAACAACTTCTTCAATATCTGAAAAATCTGCATGGATTCGAGGTCTTACGCTACGACCTTCCTGTAAAGAATTCAATAACATGATCAGAACACAGTTACCATGGTTTCATAAAAGATATGTGGAGAATCTTACTTGAGAACATCCTGGAGATAATTTTTGTTTATCACCAGAAAGGTACTTCAGTCTTGGTCGACCAGAGATCATCTCAGCAGATGGAGGAATCTTCACTGGAGGCTGACTAACTGTCACGAATTCATGCAATCTCTCGAATTGTTGATGCCAGAATTCTATATAACCTGGGGTTACATATGCAAATCTATCAGAACCAGGAAACCAGTAACTACTCCCTTCCACGTGAGTGTGATCTAAACGAGACGCAAGCTGATCAACTGATGGTTTTCTTCTCCGGATAGTTGGAACACATTGATCCATACCCATTTGTCGAGCCGCCCTATCAATGTTGTATTCTTCTACGGCCCACTCTCCATGCATAACAGATAACAAGTGACCAGGAGTACATCTCAACATGAAGGATCTCTCACCATCATTCGGGTTCACACCAGATTTCAGAGTCGTGCTCTCTCCAGTATTGAAAGTCGTTGGTTGAGAAACATAATCAGGAACCGACACCCACGGACGAAATTCGAACTCCGATTCCTCATCCAACACATCAATGAGGCGTGCTTTAGACCGAGGCTGCTTTGTAGACCAACGCATGATTCGGGCATTATCTTTCTCGGCGAAGATGTAACGGGCATCAGTATTTGGTCCTTGCAGGATATTACGTGGGATAGGCGCATAATTCTTGAAGTGCTCCCACATCAAATCTTGAAGAAACATCATGTTAACATAACACTCAATCTTCATGAAGCCATTCGACACGCTGGAATCTAACACCAAGGAGTCTAAGTTAGAATACAAGGAACCCAGGAATAAGCTACCTATTGGGAGTTGCTCACCTTGAGCCATCTTAATAACAAAAGGGATTACGAAAGGCTTCAACAAATGTCCATTGTCTTCAAATATGTCTCTGGATAACCATAAGCATAAAAAAGCGGCAATAGGTAACATACCGATGATGGGACTATCAGAAACTTCATCTCTTGGCCACCAACGTGTCAACCAATGGGCATAACAACCTTTACTACCAGACGCCTTGTTCACTTCTTCCACCGCAGCTGTCAGAGTGTCAAAAACCACTTTTTCCTCATCCGAAAGACCTCCAGAGAAATTACCTGTAATCGGAAGATGCATCAAAGCAGCCACATCTTCTAAGGTAACAGTAAATTCTCCCCATCTACATATGAAGGTATGAGTGGGAACACACCAACGAGCCAGCAAAGCCACGATACTTTTCATATCATGATTAATAGACAAGTCTTCAGAAGCTTGAATAGCTCTCGTCACTTGCGCCTGGTTGAGCATAGCCCTGACATGAGGGAAACCCAACATATGCCTTGCCCATCCAGAAATTTTTTCCAAAGGGCGTCGAGAAAGCTTAAACTCTATGGTCGATGCAAGGAAAAGCCCTCGTTCGAGACAAAGCCGTATTACCATCTTCAGGGTCACCAATTTCTTCTGAGTCACAGTCCTAGGGTTGATCAGAAGACGATATATTGGGGACTTGAGGTATGCTTCAGCTCCTTTTGGATCCTCCTCAAAGAATGCGTCGTCTATATTCGGAATGTTCTTCATGCCAGTGGCATCCTCCTCTTCTTCACCAATGAAGGTCTCGTCCATGCGTGCATCATCCCTGGAGATGTCATCATCAGAATGCGATTCGTCCCTTGAAGTATTTGTCAGCTGAGGAATTGGTCATTTTGCTAAAACAACTGCAAAGTCCACATTACATTCTACTTCAGGATGCTGTCCAGACATGAATCAAGGAAATACGACAAAAAATGGTAACTCTTAACTCTTACCTTTTGTACTCCCACTAACAATAGTGATAGTAACAGTAGAGTTACACCTCAAAATCGCTTGTCTCCTCGAAAAACTGCAAAAACGAACGAAACTTTATTAATTTCGAAACTGATTTTCATAAAATCAAGGACACAATTTTCATAATGTGAACATTCACACAACTGACCTATGAAGTTCATAACAATACAATATTCTATCATAAATATATTGTCTATCTTTGAAGAATCCTCAAAACCCACGTTTTGATTTTTCGAAAAAACAGCAATTAATGCAACTTGCATACATAAATTCTCAAGGATTTTATCTAACGAAAAAAAACTCATTTCAATAAAATATATCATCATATTTTGCACAATATATGTCACGGATGCATATATATATATATATATATATATATAACTATTTTTCCTTCGTATCGTCATTATTTGTCTTTAAAACGAAGGTTTATTTCAAAAAATATTGTGAAAGCTCACATCTCATACATATGATAAAGTTTTGTATTTACATGAAAGCTCATAAGCAACATTTTATCACTGGACACAAGTTCATCATACATATTTTCCTTCGTGTCATCGTTATTTGTCTTTAAAACGAAGGATTATTCCGATTTCATGAAAATTCTCTTCTTTTATGATAAAACCACACATGAAAGCTCATCAACTAAGTTTTATCACTGGACCTAGGTTCATATAAAAAAAAATCTCTTCTAAATCAGGGATTATTGTTAGTTTTCAAGACTAACGATCGAACGAACATACGTTTTCGAAACGAGGGTTTTTCATAAAAAACTCACACCAAAACGTACACAAATATATGATTTCAACAGGATCACTCCATGAAATTCATGTAAACATCAGCAAAAAAAAAAAAAAACGCACATGGTCGGCCGGGATTTGGCCGGCGGCAACAGCGACGGCGGCACCGGCGCGAATCGGCGGAGAACTTCTCCTGCTCCTATTGACGCGAAGGCGGTGGAGGGGTGATGGAAACACTGGTCGTGGAGTTAAAAAAAAAAAAAGAAAAAGGGATTAATCCCTTTTATATCAATTTTTATTTCCAAAACCTAATTTTCTAAGGATTTCCCTATTGGGCCCGACCCGCGAATCCTAACCGACCACGGACTCGTCGTCCAAACCAGCGGTTCAACACCAATTTATGCTCATCAAACGACGCTCCAATCATGACATTGAAGCCTTCATCAAGTCGTGGTTTGCTCATGCTTTTTCGAGTTTTCAGGTTTTTTTTTTTAGTTTTCAAGGCTTTTTAGAGAACATTCAAAGTTGAACTTCACTATTGTAGGGATTTGTTATTATCATTCTTTAACGAATTTCCAAGCTTGTAGATCCAAGTACTACGGAGTATAATTAAATTTAAGGTTTTCAAAGCTTTTGGGAGTCTTCTGGAGCTTATTAGAGTTTCTCAGAGCTCTTCCAAGGCTCTTTAGTGTTTTTAGGGTTTTTAGGAAACATTCAAAGATAATCTTCATTATTGTAGGGAATTTTGTTAGTATCATTCTTTATAAAGAATTAAGTTAATTTTCAGTTGGCTTTAATGAATCCCCTGGCTAGTAGATACTCGTGCTACGAAATGTAAATTAACTTAGATATTTTTAGACTTTTTCAGAGCTCTTTAGATTTTTCAGAGCTCTTTAGATATTTTAGGGCTTTTTAGAGTTTTCAGGGTTTTTAGAGTTTTCAAAGTTTTTTAGAGAACATTCAAAGTTGATCTTCACTATTGTAGGGATTTTTTGTTATCATTCTTTAACGAATCTCCTTGCTTGTAGATCTCAGTGCTACGGAGTATAATTAAATTTAAGCTTTTCAAAGCTTCTAAGAGTCTTCCTGAGCTTTTTAGAGTTTCTCAGAGCTCTTTCAGGGCTCTTTAGTGTTTTTCAGGGCTCTGAGAAACTCTAAAAAGCTCAGGAAGACTCCAAAAATATTTGAAAAGCTTAAAATTTAATTATACTCCGTTGCACTGGGATCTACAAGCTAGGAGATTCGGTAAAGAATGATAAAAAGCCTTGAAAACTCTAAAAAACCCTGAAAACTCTAAAAATCCTAAAATATCTAAAGTGCTCTGAAAAATCTAAAGAGCTCTGAAAAACTCTAAAAAGCTCTAAGTTAATTACATTTCGTAGCAGTAGTATCTATTAGCCAGGGGATTCGTTAAATCCAACTGAAAGTAACTTAATTCTTTATAAAGAATGATACTAACAAAATTCCTTACAATAGTGAAGATTATCTTTGAATGTTTCTTAAAAACCCAAAAAAAACTAAAGAGCCCTGAAAGAGCTCTGTGAAACTCTAAAAAGCTCAGGAAAACTCCAAAAAGCTTTAACAAGCTTAAATTTAAGAGATATTTTGTAAAAGGGTCGTATGTTTATGATGGAATTAGGGTCTGGGTCCTAAAACATGCCGTTGATGCGTTAGGGTCGTAGACTAACGTTGACCGTCTGACTTATTTGCTTAAACACCCTTGTAAAAATATTAAATGACATTCAACCATAATTTAGTTGAACTTAACTGTTTTTATACGGAGACATTCAACAAACAGCTAGACAACACCAGCTTGATAACCATCGAGTTGATTTTGTATCGAAATTTTAATAAGAATTCAAAAAACTTGTGCGGATTCTTTGCACTTTTGTTCTCTCCAGAAATTCCTCCGTCTAAAAACCGTAGAATAGATTTGATTCAATCATTATGTGTATGTAACCGCTGAAATGGGTGTATCTTTGTCGAATGGTCTTAAGTAAACAGGTTCAAATTAAGAATATTCATTGGAGCAATTGTGAAGGAGGAGGAAGAAGTAATGGGATTCTCTTATTTGAATTGATTAATTATGGACTTCTGTGGAAAAATGTATTAGTGGTTTGATTTATTAAAGAAGAACTTTTTATGAAATTGAGGGTTTGGGCTCTGTTTAATAATCTCAATTTGTTTTCTGGAGATTATCTTTATGAATCAGATGTTCTGATTGTCAATGAAAGTTAGCAATCCTGACTTATTCAATCAAAATTGAACCTAATGTGTTGTGTATGGATCGATTTCATATAAGCACACGCTGAAAACAACAAAGAAGGGAAAGAATACTCGAATCCAAGAAGAAAAGGATGAGATATATATATATTTTGATGGTATTAAACGATCAACGGTAGTCATCCCGTGGTCACGGTTTTTGACAAAACAAAATCAGTCAAACTAACAAATTTTTAAGGGTCTCTGTGAGTCTACGACCCTAAAGCATCAACTGCATGTTCATTGGCCCAGACCCTAATTTGATACTAAACATACGACCCAAATACAAAATATCTCTAAATTTAATTATACTCCGTAGGACTGGGATCTACAAGCTACGAGATTCGTTAAAGAATGATAATAACAAATCCTTACAATAGTGAAGATCAACATTGAATGTTCTCAAAAAAAGCCTTGAAAACTCTAAAAAAAACCCTGAAAACTCTAAAAATCCCTAAAATATCTAAAAAGCTCTAAGTTAATTACACTTCGTTGCACTGGTATCTACTAGACAGGGGATTCGTTAAAGCCAACTGAAAGTAACTTAATTCTTTATAAAGAATGATACTAACAAAATTCCATACAATAATAAAGATAATCTTTGAATGTTTCCTAAAAACACTAAAGAGCTCTGAAAGAGCTCTAAGAAACTCAAAAAAGCTCAGGAAGACTACAAAAAGCTTTGAAAAGCTTAAATTTAATTATACTCCGTAGACTGGGATGTACAAGCTACGAGATTCGTTAAAGAATGATAATAACAAATCCCTATAATAGTGAAGATTTTGAATGTTTTCTAAAAAGCCTTGAAAACTCTAAAAAACCCTAAAAACTCTAAAAATCCTAAAATATCTAAAGTGCTCTGAAAAACACTAAAGAGCCCTGAAAGAGCTCTGTGAAACTCTAAAAAGCTTAGGAAAACTCCAAAAAGCTTTAACAAGCTTAAATTTAATTATACTCCGTAGCAATGGGATCTACAAGCTACGAGATTCGTTAAAGAATGATAATAACAAATCCCTACAATTGTGGAGATCAACTTTGAATGTTCTCTAAATAGCCTTGAAAACTCTAAAAAATCCTGAAAACTCTAAAAAGCCTAAAATATCTGAAGAGCTCTGAAAAACTCTAAAAAACTCTAAGTTAATTACATTTCGTAGCAGTAGTATCTACTAGCCAGGGGATTCGTTAAAGCCAACTGAAGGTAACTTAATTCTTTATAAATAATGATACTAACAAAATTCCCTACAATAATAAAGATTGTCTTTGAATGTTTCCTAAAAACCCTACAAACACTAAAGAGTCCTGAAAGAGCTCTGAGAAACTCTAAAAAGCTAAGGAAGACTCCAAAAATCTTTGAAAAGCTTAAAATTTAATTATACACTGTTGCACTGGGATCTACAAGCTAGGAGATTCGTTAAAGAATGATAATAACAAATCCCTAAAATAGTGAAGATCAACTTTGGATGACCTCAAAAAAGCCTTGAAAACTCTAAAAAAAACCTGAAAACTCTAAAAATCCCTGAAAAACTCTATAAAGCTCTAAGTTAATTACATTTCGTAGCACTAGTATCTACTAGCCATGGGATTCTTTAAACCCAACTGAAAGTAACTTAATTCTTTATAAAGAATGATACTAATAAAATACCGTACAATAATGAAGATTATCTTTGAATGTTTCCTAAAATCCCTAAAAACACTAAAGAGCCCTGAAAGAGCTCTGACAAACTCTAAAAATCTCAGGAAGACTCCAAAAATCTTTGAAAAACTTAAAATTTAATTATACTTTGTTGCACTGGGATCTACAAGCTAGGAGATTCGTTAAAGAATGATAATAACAAATCCCTAGAGTAGTGAAGATCAACTTTGGATGTTCTCTAAAAAGCCTTGAAAACTCTAGAAAACCCTGAAAACTCTAAAAAGCCCTAAAATATCTATAGAGCTCTGAAAAATCTAAAGAGCTCTGAAAAACTATAAAAAGCTCTAAGTTAATTACATTTCGTAGCACTAGTATCTACTAGCCAGGGGATTCGTTAAAGCCAACTGAAAGTAACTTAATTCTTTATAAAGAATGATACTAACAAAATACCCTACAATGATAAAGATTATCTTTGAATGTTTCCTAAAATCCCTAAAAACACTAAAGAGCCCTGAAAGAGCTCTGAGAAAACTCTCAGGAAGACTCTTAAAATCTTTGAAAAGCTTAAAATTTAATTATACTCTGTTGCACTGGGATCTACAAGCTAGGAGATTCGTCAAAGAATGATAATAATAATTCCCTACTATAGTGAAGATCAACTTTGAATGTTCTCAAAGAAGCCTTGAAACTCTAAAAAAAACCTGAAAACTCTAAAAATCCCTAAAATATCTAAAGAGCTCTGAAAAACTTTAAAAAGCTCTAAGTTAATTACATTTTGTTGCACTAGTATCTAGCCAGGGGATTCGTTAAAGCCAACTGAAAGTAACTTAATTCTTTATAAAGAATGATACTAACAAAATTCCCTACAATAATGAAGATTATCTTTGAATGTTTCCTAAAAACACTAAAGAGCCCTGAAAGAGCTCTGTGAAACTCTAAAAAGCTTAGGAAAACTCCAAAAAGCTTTAACAAGCTTAAATTTAATTATACTCCGTAGCACTGGGACCTACAAGCTACGAGATTCGTTAAAGAATGATAATAAAAAATCCCTACAATTGTGAAGATCAACTTAGAATGTTTTCTAAAAAGCCTTGAAAACTCTAAAAAACACTGAAAACTCTAAAAAGCCTAAAATATCTAAAGTTGTTAGAGCATTGCTTGGTTGAACCCACCAAGCGTTGGTATGTCAAGTTTGGTTGTCATATTTTAGTTAACCAAAACCTATGTTAAGAGTCGCTTGATTATGTACTAGAGTTAAACTTCGTATAGGTTAGCTTGAAAGCATTAGGATATGAGACATTACAAGTATTGCGAAGTCTTGAAGATGTGAAGAAGCGAGGAGCTACAAAAACTACAATTATCCTTCCACTTGAGGTTAGTGATATTTGACTTGAACTGTTTCATTCCCTAACGTATCTTTCAAGTTGTGCATATTGAAAACATAACTGCGAAGCATGTTTGAACTCTAGATAGACATAGTATTAAGGAATACAATACGAGGTTTATTGCTTAACCATTAAACTTTGTAGATAAGACATTGCCATAATCATTTGAATGTTATTGTGATTATGTATGGCTATAAGGTGAGGATTTCATCCTAGGGAACAATGTTTACATGTGTTCTAAGGAAGTAAGTTCATAAACTTGTTTTGTGAACCGAGAAGGAAATTGCCAAGTGTTATTGGTTTTGTTATTCATTGCATATATTATGAACAACCAATATGTGTGATAAAGTAGAACCGCTCACAACTTGTTGTGTTCTTGAACTATTCACAAAGGACTGACTTTTGTATTGGTATAACTTTTATTAGTAAAACCGATCTTAAGTAATAACCTTGGTATGATCTGATTGTAACTGCCAATGGAAGAGGGGAACCGATCCTTGTAGGAGGTGAAAGGAACCGATCCTAGTAAGGGGTGAAGGGGAACCGATCCTAGTAAGGGGTGCAGTGCAATAGAGAACCGATCCTTGTATGGGGTGCAACACATTTATAGAAGAAAGGGGAACCGATCCTGTGAAGGGGTACAACACATATAAGTTAGATACCATATATATGTGGGGAACCGATCCTAGTACCTAGTCAACCATATCTTTGGTAAGCTAGTGTGACTATGCGTAGTACTCACATGGAGGTATAACCGAAACTTGTTTTGGTAGAACCGTAAACCCATGATTGTGATTGAATGTTGGTTTGATCAATCACATAGTTCTTGAAAGTCAGATGAACCAATTCTAAACTTGTATGGAAGTGTGGAAAATCGGTTTCAAAATTGTAAGTGTGAAAGAGAAACAAAGTAAAGATGTCGACAAACTTTGAACGCGTGCTGAGAATGTTTATTTCTATAATTGTTCAAAGATATTCCTTAAAGGCTAAATGGAAGAGAATCCCAGAATCGAAACATAAATTAGTTAAGAATCTTTTAGTTAAGGTTATTAATTTATCTTGGTAGGAAATTATAGAATTAATAATGTGCATTTACTAATTAGATTTTCCGAGAGATTTCGATTATATTTTTGGACAGAGCATTTCCAGGAATTATGAAAACCGAATCTGTGCATTTATGAATATATTTAGAATATTTTCGGTTTTGGAAATTCCTTGGTTTCCAAACTTCCTTGTATATAAATACACGAAGTTTGCCTTTCTAGTAAACTAATCCTTCGTAACAATTTGACTTCCTCTTTTGTCATTGTTACTGGTGTAGCCTCCTATCGGAGAGGAGAGTAATCTAATTATGTGAAATCTCTTACGACCGCTCGTTTTAAAGTCTTCTTTGGGATTGAGAAGCTCTAGCACGACCCGTTGGTGGGAAACTAGATAATTGCGGTTTATCTTTGTTTTCGATTGATTTGATTGATTAACGGTGGTTGAAATCTGGTTGCGCCTAGTTTGTTTATTCTTGAGAATCTTCTCTTCTGATATAAGATTCACTCAAACTAGATCAGAGTTTCGACGGGGATCTTTAGACTGTTGTTAGTTCTAATGACGATCTTGTGATAATCCATTGTTAACAGACTCCGTTCTGTGCGTGATTGATCACAAGAGATTCAAGTGATTTTGTGTAGGTGTTTGTTGAAGATTTAAGAAGATTTGAAGAAAAATAAGATATTGAAGATTTGACTTGGGTTTTATAATCTTTGGTGTGCACAATACTTATTTGGGAAAAGAGGATCCAATTAATAATCGGTTTATCCTTGTGGTAGATTGGATTTATTAATTGAGTAGATTGGCATCAACACGGTTCCTTTGGGATTAAAGGTGTTGTTGGCTTAATCTTAACCGATTACCTTTTGGGTGATTGAATATAAGATACATCTAGACCCGAAGAAGGAGTTTATGTTGAGATAAACGGAAGAGCCTTTGTTTGACTCATATCACTTGGTTGAAGATAGTTGATACCAAATAGATTTCTTGTTCCTTTACTGTTTGGAATACGAACCAAAGGGATTGTTCCAAGTACATGACTTATTCATAAGTTGGAGGCGTGGGAATACAGACGGAACTAGGTATACTATAGAGTTAGGTACTTGGTCTCAACTATACGAAGTTAGGAGTAATTTTGTGTAGCGGCTTAATCCTGAGAGTATTCAATTCTAGACTAGGTCCCGGGGTTTTTCTGCATTTGCAGTTTTCCTCGTCAACTTGTTGTGTCATTTACTTTTATTTTCCGCATTATAATTAAAGTAAATCAGGAAAACGTTAATATCCTATTTACTTGATAAGCAATCCTATTGTGTTTGGTTAAGTCTGAACCCTTATATCAAGTAAACATACTTTGTTGTCGTATTGTCTCGATCTCGTATCCATAAACAATCACACGAAGTGTGAACCGATTAGTTGTGTTGTCTCGATCTCGTATCCATAGACAATCACTTTCGGGGAAAGGACTTATAGGTCGGAAAATATTTAGCTTGAGGTATATTTGGGTACCCTCGCCTTTTCAATTGGTATCAGAGCAGGCAAACACGAAAAGATCTAACAATCTGTGTTTGGTGCGATCCATCCTATAAGAATGAATCCAAAGGATGATTCAATTAACGTAAGTCAAGATAATGAGAATAAGATCTCAAGGAAAACCAATGGACATTGGTCTCGAAAGTATTTTCGAAAATCAAAGAAAAAGTCTATGACTAATAATTTGATTACGAATCAGATTCCTAATCAAAAGGGAGTGAGTTCGGAACTCAAGAAACATGGATTGGATTCGTCTCCACATCCTTGTGAGAAATCTTCTAAAAAGAGATTCGATTCACTCGTTTGCCCGAGTTCTGAATTTGCTAAAATGATGGAAAGCTTTTTCAAACATATTGAAAAGATTTCTGAAAAGGGTAAATCCATTGACAGTCTAGATGATGTCCTAGAACTTGTTGTTCAATTGAATATAAGAATATGTGAAGGAAAACGAGAAACACTCAGTCTTCAAAATAATCTAATAGATTATGAGGAACAGAAATTGGCTTTATGCAATGAAGTTCATCAACAGACTATAGAGTGCAAAAATCTTACTCATTCGCAAGAATACTCACAGATAAGGAATAAGGTCCTTATTTAGAAACTTCTTACAGTTACCTGCCAAGAGGTATATATGAACAAATGTTTAGAGAAACATATTCAACAAGGAATGAAAACCTTAAGGGGACATATAGAATGTCTTGAGGAAGAGACGTTAGCAAACTGTCGATTGGCAGATCTAGACATTATGAGTTCAAGTTCAAGGAACATACCATCCTGGGCACAAAATGTTATTAAGGATATTGTATCTCACAATTATCTTAACAAAGAGGATGGGTTTAGAACCCACGAAGAAGAACATGATCATGTTCAAGAAGGAGAAATATCTCCTCCTGAAGTGTATGATGAGGATTATCCTCATCCCGGTGCTTAATCGCATTGGAGTGTGCATCCTTACTTGTCCAATCTTCGGATGTAAGGAAGCACACATACCTGGGCATTTGATATCCATCTAATATCTCTTATTCAACATAGAGAGATTACACAATCTACCTTAAAGATATTGATCATCTCTTTGGTAGAAAGGTTGTCTTACAATAACTTAAGTAAAAGGGATAAGCTAGTACCTTTTGATACCGATTTTTGGAGATATTCTCTTTAAAAAATATTGTGTTGCTATAACACATTAGATGAGAAAATCTTTTTCAAATCTTGTCAGAATTATTTAAGGCTGATATCTAAGTTAGGAATGTGTTTATGGTATTCCATGTATTAGTACTCAAAGTGTCAGAGAACTTATACAAAATAATGAACTCTCAAACCAGATCTCAAGCACGACTTCTGAAAGCCTTGAGTGGAATGACTTCTAAGGATAATTTACATCTTGATAATACCTTCAATAAATCTGGTTGTGAAAGCATCGATAATGAAAATGATGATATGACTCATCTTCTTGTCCAAAACAGTTTGGATACTAAGGTTGATATTATCAATCTTCGACAAGTCCTCCTCAGTACCATCGAAACTCATCATAGACAGGCAACATTACTAAGAACTGTTATCCGTAACCAAAGGAAACTGATTAATCTTGGAATCGGTAATAGGGAGTATGCAAGAAATATTAATCGAAAGGTTAATGCTTTAGCCTGTGAACATAACCAAGGTACTGTGTGCAGAATCTGAGATATCAATCGAGATGCTGTGGATGAAGATCCTGAAAAATTTGAGGAAATTGAGGATGACCTGTGAAGTTCTGTCATCAGGTCATTAGAGATTAAGTTATTTGTTGTATTACTTAATCTAGTATAATAGACATCAATTTGTGATTTCTTTCATTGATTGTGTTGGTCTATTATGAATAAAACTATTATGAATAAAACTATTATGAATAAAATTATTTGTTTTGAGTATTTTTCTTGTGATAATTTTTGGTTTACATAGCTTGTGCTTTATTGCTTTTATCTTATTGATATGTATGATTATGAGATGTATGTTTTCAGTTTTACTACCTTAATATTCGATCTCATATGTGTGAACCCTCATGGTTTGGGTGACTTTTTGATTTAGCAGGATTAAGTTCTAGCCCTACTAGGTAGGCTTTATCAAAGGATTATGAGGGGTTTTGTTAGAAACAGTATGTGAAAAAGTCACAATATGTTAAATCAGTTTTGGTTTAGCATAAAAGCAGATGTGTTTCGACGGTTTTCAACTTTTGCTTGCAATAGTTAAAACCGGTTTTCAACCTTTCTCTTGTAAAGGGTGAGGTATGTTGTTATTCTTTTGTTTCCGCATAAGGACGACAACGTAGGGAAATTTCGATCTCAATTCTCCCTGGACGAAGATGCTATCATATTGGAGGAATTGATGCGAAATTGAGGTGCAATTGATTTCTATTCCATTATGTGGGTGTGGATGTGTTTCAATTGATTTCTGTTAAGAAAAACTATTGCTATCTTACTTTATTGTGTGGTATCAATCGTTTAGGCTTACGAAATTGTAGTACAATTGATGTGTGTGTTGATTCAATTGGTTCCAGTTAAGAAAAACTATCGTCATCTTGCTTCTGTATGGTTACAATGGTTTAGGCTTACAAAAGTGCGGTACAATTGATGTGTGTGATTCAATTGGTTCCGGTTAAGAAAAACCTTTGGTATTTTGCTTTGGTATTGTATCAATGGTTTAGCTTACAAAATTACGGTGCAATTGCGGTGCTTATAACGTCTTATGTTGATTCAATTGCTTCTGATTGAGGTAAATAATTTTTCAAGTTGATTTATATTGGTTTGTATAAATTACTTATGGCTTAACGAAATAATATGTATACGGGATGAGTTGTTTAGTCCAATTCGATTCAGGATAAGAAACTAAGTTAATTCTGATCTTAGTTTGTCTTATCAAAGTGAGGTTTCGGTTATTCAAGTCCAATCGAATGCCTAAACAAAGAAATACTAGTTAACTAACCTAGTATTTGGTTTGTTTGAAATTGAAATCTAAGTATATGGATAATTAGAGCCTAATGAGAAAAATGGAGTTTATACTTTATATTGGTCTTATCGAATTAAGCGGTTGTTCTTGGAAAATCGGTTTAGCAAAGGAACTAATGTGATTAGTCATTTTGGGAAAAATTGTTTCGGGCAATTGTTTCCTTGGTAACATATCAAAATAAAACTACTTGTAGTTTCGGTTTTGATATTGGTTATCAGAACGTGATGTGTGGAACCCTCGTGCCTAACTCTACAGGTTTGCAAGTCTATTCTGAAATTTGTAAGATTCTTTTCGTGTTGTCCTTTATTTTTTCGTTTCTTTGTCATGTTTGTGACAAAAAGGGGGAGAAATATATGGAGTAAACAGGTGATACTGGCATTGATTTTATCTTACTTTGTATATATCAATTGGTATCGCTAGGGAAAAGAACATTGGTGCTTGAATGTTGTAGTTGCAGGAAATCCCACACTACACCCCTCATATGATTTCATTATTAATCAACTCATTTTTAGGTTTACACTCTTAATTTTATTGATCAATATTTTAATGTTCTTACAAGAAAAGATAAAGAAACCAAGAATGATCTCTTCTCTAGACTTTCTCTCTCCTATTTACTTGTTTCTTACTCAAAAAAGATCTCCCCCTCTCTTTACAACTCGAACGACTATTTATAAGGAAATACATAGTGGATGACAGCTAATCTGTCCTTTATTTTCGGATATGGTCTGCGACATTCTCGCAACCTTACAAATGTTAATTTCGCAAACTCTCTAATTTTCGCAGGACTATCATATCTTTCTCGTGATCTTAGCTGACGTCATTTATTTTATTATTTCTGAAATTGTTCTGCGACGCTGTTGTGCTGTGTCATTGATAATTTCGCTGAAACATTGTCATTGCGAGATTCTGATCCTACATCTTGCCTCTTCTCATATCTTCTCTGCAAAGTAGAGAATGATGTGAGAAATGCCGCAGCTGTTCATCTTTTCATATTCTTCATCTATCACACGTATTCTTTCATCCATTTGTTTCTTGACACGTCTTCTGTAAACGCTACTTTTCAACCGCTCACGTCTCTTCTTCTTAATGATGTTTATTTCTTCGAGTAAAAAAAATCCCCTTTATATACTCTTCTTACTATTTTTCTTTTTACTTTCTCTTCTATTTTTATTCTCTCATCTCTGCAACTCTGTCATTCTTCTGCAAGTTCTGCTGCTGTAACTTTTTCCTCCTTCAATCCTCTTACTTTTTATTCATTCCCATACTCTATATTCAAACATGGATCCAAGTGGTCATAGATATGAAAAGAATTTACAAGATGTCCAAAAAGATCTTGCTGATAAAGGTTTCACACTCTCCACCATTCCTGGTGAAAATGCCAAATCAATTCTTTCTGTCAAACTTTTCTCTGATCAGTATTGTGATGATCAATCAATCATAATTTCGCTAGGTCATATTCTCGCAGGTCTCCCTATTCCTCTTTATAACCCAGATCATCCTTTATTTTATGAAATTCTACCTCACTCGGGATTTTCGCGAGCTATCTTCCAACTGAGTGGGGACTACATCCGTCTGATGCAAGAGTTCGCTAATCGTGGTGCTGGTAGAGGATCTATTTATTCCAAAGAACTTAGGGATCCTAAATTCGCAAACCTAGAGATAGTTGCTGAGAAATACACAGTAGCGAATTTCTTTGAGAACTATGAACTTATCTCCATGAAGAAAGAGAATACTCGCTGGGGTATTCGCTTAAAAAGGAAAGATAACATTGATGAAGCCAAAATTCTCATGCAAGATATTGACTGGCATTCTAGTAAAAACACAACTCCTCGCCAATCTAAAGATGATAAATGGTGTGTTTTTCCTTTAATGCTAAAAGGACCCTACATTGCTGGGTCAAATGTTCTTCCTGCGAATCTCGCTGCTTATCAACCTTGGGTTTTCTCTTGGCCCGAGAAGGAGAAAGAGGTATGTTTCTTCCCATTTAACTCACTTTATATTTCTTTATTGATTTTTATTATTCTGTTCGCTAACTCTTGCGACATTCCGCATATCCAAAAACTGAAAGATAGTTATAACAGGACTGGGAAATCTAGTACTCCGTTAGCTCTTCGCTCATACACAGATGAGGTAAGAAATTTTCTCTTATGATTTTAAACAGTATACTGTTATTTACATGCTTCCATTTCTTATTTCTATCTGTGTGTGAAGATTATTGCTGAAGTAGAAGAATCTGCCGATGTTGCGAAGATTGGTGATAAAGGTAAAGGTGCTCTTCGCAGGGAAAAATCAACTGGTCCTCCTCCAAAGAAAATAAAAGTTCGTTCTTCTTCTCCTTCAAATATCCCTCCTAACGAAAATTCCGAAAGTGACAAGGGTGATGAGGACAACGATGATCTTGCTGCAAGTGAAGATTCTCCACCTGAATCTTCTATGGCTAAGCTCTCTGGCCTCTTTTCTTATTCTCTACAAGGAATGGGAGATAGTCAATTCGTAAATACCTGCAAAGCTCTCGCTACTCTTTGCGATGTCCCTTTACTGGATGGTGATAGCTCTCTTCGTGGAGTTTCTAGATCAGTGACTCCCGACTTCTTGCATTCTCTCAATAGTCTGGTATACTTTTATCCTTTTACTTCTTCATTGTTATAACTCAAAATTTCTTTCTATATCAATATTTTTTATATTTTTTCGCAGGCTGGAAAAGCTTCTTTTGTTGTTGCCTCAGATCTAGAGAGAAGACGTGAAATCTTGAAAAGAAGAATCTTCAATTTCTCAAAAAGAATGAAGAATTGGAAGCTGAAGTTAAAGGTCTTCGCGAGAAAAATAGACAATTAGAAATTGATTCTTCTTCGTATAAGAACAAAATCTCTAGTCTTCAGCAAGCTAATAATCAGCTTTACGGTATGTTACTTTTCTCTTTTCCCTTTATTCATTCATCCTGTTGTTTTATCTTATTTAAATGATCCTTTTTGCAGACATTTATGGTCTTTCTGATGAAGCTACCCTTCTTCGTTCATTTCCTAATGCCTTGGATAATGATACCCTTCTTGAGCGTCTTAACAATTCCTTAAATAGCTTCTCAAATGATAGAATTTCATCTCTTTCTCTAAATGAGCTTAGATCTAAATTTCGTATCTTAGAAATTGATCATAGATCTAGTTTAGGCTTAGACAACCGATTTAAGCGTCTCCTTCTTGATTCTAAATAGAAAACCAATGAGTTAAGAACTAAAATTAGCGGTCTCATAGATGATAAGGATCGCATCTCTGATCAAGGTGCCAAGGCTTTGGCGAAATTCCAAGAGGCTCTTCTTGAAGTTCAACTTGAACGAGATGAAGCTAACACAAGAATATCGAACTCTGCGAAAGGAAAAATCAAATTCGTTCTCGTCTTCTTATAAGTAGTGAGGATGAATTTGTTTGGGCTGCGAAAATCTTAGATGATGCTAGAAAAGATTTAGGTGTAAATGTTAGTCTCCAAGTTAAGCATACAACCTTGATTAGAGATATGATTTCTGACAGAGAAGGTTACTAACTGCTCTTCTTTACTAATCTTTTGCTTCTTATGAATTCTCATCAAGTTAATAATTGATTGTCTTTTGCTCGCAGATTCTGAAAATAGATATCGTGAAAAGATTGAGGAACTCGAAGCTGAAAAGGAGGAAATCGCAAAGAATCTTTCTTCTCGCAACGACAAGTATTCTAGATTAAAGAATCAAATCAAGATCACTGTTGCGAATTTTAAGAATGATGATATGCATTTTCGCAATCAAACTATCCAAATGGTTTGTGACGATCATAATATCCCACATTCTGATTATCCTTGTCTCTCGGAAGAAATCCCACAGAATACTCCCAGTTTGATTATCTCTGATAGCGAAGCTGATGATGAAGAATCTGATAGTAATGGAAGTTCTGATGGTGATGAAGATTCTGACGCAGACGAAGAAGGGAATAAGTCTAATGAAGATAATGAAGGATTAACCAAGAAGTAGTCTTCATTTCTTTCTTTGATACTTTGTAATACTTGTACATTGTATTTCTTTTATTTTGACCTGCATTAATTAAAACAATTCTTCTTTGCAATACAGTTAATCAATATAATCATTAATTCTTGAATCTTTGAGTAAATCTATCATATGGGAGCAAATAACATTTTCTAATTTCATACATTCCCATACTTGCCTCTGTTATTTGAATCCAAATGAGAGATTTCATAAAAAAAAATCTTATTGTATAACTTCGCAATCTTGTGCGAAGTGAATTTTGTTTCTTTTCAAAATATCATTCCTGTGTGGTCTTATTTTGCCTTCCTAATTAAAGGTCTTATTATGCCACCTCTTGTCATTGCGACAAAATCGCAGGACGTCCTTGCATTTTCATGGAAAAACCCATTGATCTTGCCTTAACTTTTTCTTTTGTATTATGGCCTCTTCAGGAATGTTGCCACAATATGACAGGCCTAAATATTCTTGCGAAAATAAAACCCCATGACATTGCCGTCTTGCGACGAAATCGCAGGACGTCTTCTCACTTTCATGCGAAAACCCATTGATCTCGTCTTATCTTTTTCTTTTGTATTATTGCCTCTTCAGGATTGTTGCACAAATATGACAAGCCTTAATATCCTTGCGAATAAAAAGTCTCATGAAATTTGCGTCTTAAGACACTTATCAGCTCCCTAATGGAGGGTGCCGCCCTTATCTCCCCCTGGTTGCCCCTTCAAGGAAGCGTACTTCTACCATACAAGGTTAGCTCCTCCCATCCAGTCTTAACAACAACCAGTTGTTTTCGCAGCCTCTTATCCCTTTTACCTATAGGGCTTATGGTTACGAGACTGCACCCTAAGTGGGGTTTTCTTCAGGCCGAGTGCAGTATAAGCCAAGACTTGTCAAGAATGGAAAAGTACGCTTCAAACGTCTCTGGCACTCTTGACTCAACCGTGTACCTCGGCGCCTTGATCAGATTTGCACTCCTTGGGAGAGTCCTTATTACCTTAGTCGCCCAACCTAAGCCATATGCTTAAGCTGAGAATCCAAGGTGCCTCTCCCGGATGGGCTTCATTGACCCCAAATCTCCATGACTCAGGTTCCGGTGGCGGTGTAGCCTTTCCCTGAGCCATGCAACAGGTACCCCCTTATATGACGTACTTTAGGTCTTACATTTGCCTCTTGCGAAATTGTATTAGCGAACTAGGGTGTACGCCATAAAGGTTGCTTTTGTCATTTTTCTCTGATTACTTTCTGTAAAATTCATTATCTCTGCGAGAGTCTCGCAAATCATCATATTGTATCTGAATTTCGCAATCTCAATTTTGCCATTCAATCAAATGTATTTTTGAGAATTTTGCTTATTGCGAGAGTATCGCAACAACTTAATCGTTCATACATTTCTTGTTTTTATTACCTTTGTCATCCTCTGCTTCTTTATTATTTTCTGCTACTGCTTCCTTAGTAGTGGTATGTTCATTATTTTTATTCTGAGCTAGCATTAGTTTCGCAACATCTCTTCTCCTTTCTTTTCGATTGCATCCACCATCAACCTCTCACTTCTTTGTGTATCTTTGATTTTGTGTCGCCAATTGTCCTTCTTGTTTGCTCTTCCTTCGCAAGATTCTATCTCAGTTTCATAACACCTCTTTCTTTCAACCCAATCTCCCTTTATGATTCCTACACCACTGGGGTGAGGGAATTTGATGCACTGGTGGAAAGTTGAAGCTACACCTATAATCCCATGTAGCCAAGGTCGACCAATTAACGCATTGTAGGGTGATTCTACATCAACGACACAATAAGATTTCAGACGATATTCCCTTCAATGGAATTCGCATAGTAACCTCCCCTTTAGGCTTGTTAGTAGTACCATTAAAACCATATATCTTATATGTTGATGGTATAAGATCATCATTTCTTCCACCCATGGTTTTATAAGTATGATAAAATAAGATGTTCACAGAGCTTCCAGTATCGATTAGAATTCTATTGATTACCCATGAATCTTCAGCTTCATCATCCTCATCTTCTTTCGGTTTTGGATTAATTTCTAATTTTACTACCAATGGATTGTCATGCACCTCTTCTCCTTCGGGAATTTCTTCTGCGGTAAAAGAAATGATCTGTTTCTGTCATTCCTCTAGTGGCGAGATTTTCGCAATATTCATAATTTCTCTTCCATCATTATCTCTTGCGAACACTCTACTCAAAACATTATCATGAAAATCTTCAATTGTCTTATATGAATGTACGATAGAGTGACATAATAGATTTTTTGCTTTTGCACCAACTTCTATGAAGAATGTTTCTTTCTTTTTCATCGTATTCACTTTGTGATGTTCTGGTGGTGGTGGCAGTGGTTGAGATTGTGGATGCCCTAACAGAAAGTCATTTAGTTTTCCCTGATCTATCATTCTCAAAATAATTCTTTTTACATTTCTGCAATCATTTGTGGTATGTCCATGAAAATGATGATAAGAACAAAACTCATGACTTCTGTGGTTTGGAGGTGGTTCCGTTCCCATGTTCCATGGTGTTGGTATATTCTCCATCAAGATTATAGCTTCCCATATCTTCTCCACACTTGCATTTAGAGGTGACATCTTGATTTCTTCCCATACTACCTTGTGACCTCCTTGTCCTCTATTATAGTTTTGTCTTTGACCTCCATAAGTTTCTTGCGGTTGATCGAGTCTTTGAATCTTGTTATTTCCTCCACGATTGTAGAAATTTCTTTCTCTTTCATACTCTTCTTGATCTCGGCTTCCCATAGCTACCAGTTTCTGTTGATTGTTACTTGTCATCTTCTCTTGTTGTACTTGCGAAGTATTCGCCACTATGTTTATTAGCTTGGGTAATAAGCTTGCATTCGCTGTTTGTGAGCTGGTGTTCGCAACTGGATATGATTCCATTTCATTTTGCCTTTCCTCTAGAGAAATGTATTCTTCTTGAAGTTCTCGCAATTCAGTCATTGTGATCGTATTCTTGACTCTGAAAATTTGGACATACAATAGGTTTGTTGCAAACATAGCATTAATAAATGATAATATAAGATATCTCTCATCTACACGGCCAGCCATTTCGCTACACATAGTTCTCCATCTTTTAGTCAGGTGTTTCAAACTTTCGCCAACCCTTTGTTTTTATCCAAACACATCTTCTATACCAAGTCGCGAGGAATTATTACTTATATATGCCCCCAAGAATGTAGTCTGCAAATGATTGAAGAAGGTTATTGTGTTCTTTGGTAGACCTTCAAACCATTTTAACGCTTCTCCTGTTAAGCTGGATGCGAAATATTTGCACAATACGGCATCATGATTTTCCCATTATAACATGCACCTCACATAGGCTTTAATGTGTTGAATTGCACAAATTGTTCCATCAAAAATGCTGGTTAATGCGGGCAAATTGCATTTCAGTGGTATTCCTCCTAATTGTACTTCCCTTGTAAATGGAGTTTTCGCAGCTTCTTCTATTGCTTCATCCAATTGTCTTCTACCTACTTCTCCTTTATTATTTAGCATTCCTCTCATTTCTTCTAATTCTTTCAAGATTTGTTTATTTACACCTGAATCTTGATCCATTGGTCTCTTTAATTTCGCCTCTTTTCTTCTGCGTTCATGTCTATCTTCTCTCGCGAAATTTTGCATTTCTTCTTCATTATCCTCATCTCGTCTTCTTCTGCGATTCTCTTCCTCATCTCTAACTTGAATTCACATATAATGATGCCTTTCATTTTCCCCTCCATGATTTTGTTCATTTCTTATCAATTCAATTCGCTATCTTTCAACCATCCTCTTTACTTTATCATACTCCTCATTGAGATTACCGTTATTCCGATTTTGTGTATGCCTTCTTTCTCGATTGTCATGATTGTTCTGGCGAATTGTCTCCTAAAGCTCTTGTTCTTCCATTTCCGCTCTCAATCTTTCACGTTCCCAGATTAAACGTGCTTGTTCAGCATAATGTCTTTCAATTTCTTCTTCAATTGCCTGTTGATTTCTTTGAGTTTCTCTCACATGTAAAATTCTTCTTCCTTCCTCTCGATTTCCTTCGCCATCTTGGTCATTTCATCCCTGATGTTGTTCGTTCTCTTGATTTCCACCATTTTTCCCATCATCAAAAGTTTCATTTTGTGGAACGTAACGTATCATCAGCTCTTTCTCTCTTTTCGCGATATTCTTTATTAGAATTTGATATTTTTTCTTGAATATTGTTTCCAGCATTGATTGTGGGTGAGTTTCGCCTCATTTCTCTTCTAGTCGATCTTGAATATGATTTTGTAATACTTCTCGATCTTCTATTCTGTAGTCTTATATTCTCCATCCTTAATTCGTGATTTTTCCTTGTTAAATTTGCACGTTCTTCTGTCTCAGCTCTTCTTTCTTCATGTATTCTTCGTCTCAACGTTTCTAATGCTCCAATTTCCTCATCTCCATGAATTATTCCTTCATCTGCTTCTTGATTTCTCTCTTCCTGTCTATAATTTCTATTTTTTTGCTCTTCTTCTACTTCTTCTGCCGAATTTGATTGCCAAGTGTGTATGCTCACCCTATCATAATATGTATTCCTTCCTTGAACTAGTGTTTGTTGAATTGGTGGTTGAATTTGATTTTCTCTATTACTTCTCATTCTAGTAGATTCTCCCATTTCACTTCTTTCTCTTCCAGCAATTCTTTTGCTTCTTCTAACAGTAGTCGGTTGTTCGGATGTATTTCTTCTTCTAGCCATTTCTTCAATGTTAACAATATTGCAAGAAATTATGGAAAATTCTTAATCAATCACTCGAAATTTTCAAAAATATCAATATCAATCTTCATCTTTTTCTAGAATAATCTTCAACACCTCCCTGTTTCTAGCACCATTATGTAGTTGCAGGAAATCCCACACTACACCCCTCATATGATTTCATTATTAATCAACTCATTTTTAGGTTTACACTCTTAATTTTATTGATCAATATTTTAATGTTCTTACAAGAAAAGATAAAGAAACCAAGAATGATCTCTGCTCTAGACTTTCTCTCTCCTATTTACTTGTTTCTTACTCAAAAAAGATCTCCCCCTCTCTTTACAACTCGAACGACTATTTATAAGGAAATACATAGTGGATGACAGCTAATCTGTCCTTTATTTTCGGATATGGTCTGCGACATTCTCGCAACCTTACAAATGTTAATTTCGCAAACTCTCTAATTTTCGCAGGACTATCATATCTTTCTCGTGATCTTAGCTGACGTCATTTATTTTATTATTTCTGAAATTGTTCTGCGACGCTGTTGTGCTGTGTCATTGATAATTTCGCTGAAACATTGTCATTGCGAGATTCTGATCCTACAAATGTTATATCTAACGAAAGAGTGAAAGCACAGACTAAGGGGGAGTAACATGTCATATTGATTGTATAACAAAGACGTGCGGATTGAATATCTACCATGGCAAAAAGAGGATGTTTATTAAGAAATGGTCAAGGTCTGAATCACGTTGGAAGACCGGATTTTCTAAAGTCTATTGAATTTCCTTATGTTTCGTATTATCGATTCAAGTAGCTTATGAGTTTTTTGGGGTCTCTTGACCTCTTTTTCTTGTAATCTATTTTGTACATATTGTTATTTATTAATACAACTTTGGACTTACCAAAAAATAAAGCGGATTGAATATCTACCTATCTTCCTTAGGGGGGAGTATTTGCTTTGTTATTATGATGTCAACAACGACATTTTCAAGGATTGAATGTAAACAGGTTACTGTGCTGTTGAATCGGGAATCAAGCGGATTGTAATGAATTCTTGTAATTTGTTTATCCATATGATGTAAGAGTTTTGTCACTAAAATTGACAGAGGGGGAGATTGTTAGACGTTTTAGAGTTTTCCTCTTATTCAAAATTTTCTCTCCAAATTTTTTTGACGTTTTTTTTTTAGGGTTTTCATATTCCTCACGTCCTTTCCTTCATCTTGGATCATCTTTTGGTGATTCAAGATGGGGGAAACTTCTGATTCTTCTGAGAATCCTAATGAGAATAAAACCGTGTCTTTTGCTGATTTGGTTAAGGGTAAAAAACCCTATATGCTTAACGATTCTGATTTACTATCTCTACATGATGCGTCTTTGTATGAAAAGGAACCAGCTCTGGATTTACCTTTAGAACTTACACAAGAAGGGCGTGAGATTTTTCAATTTAGTCTTATTGGAAGACTGAATTTTAAAGGCTTGAAACTTAATGAGGTGCAAAAAAATTTGGAAGAACAATGGGAAATTGGTACTGGAAGGTGCAAACTTGTTCCTATGACAAAAGGTTTTTTCATCATCAAGTTGATATCTAAGGAAGACAAAGAACGATTTTGGAATGGAGATTCCTGGACGGTTCAACAACAAACTCTTAGGCTTTTTAACTTTTACCCTAACTTTGATCCGGAGAGGCAAAATACATCTTGCGCTTCTGTTTGGGTTAGTTTCCCTGGCTTGTACATAGAATTATGGACAAAAAGGATTCTATTATCTATTGCAAAAATTCTTGGGAAGCCAATTGCTATTGATCAGAAAACTTTGGATCATGATGTTGAAAACTATGCTGCTGTGCTTATTGATATTGATTTTGCTAAACCAATTCCTAAAAGAATTCATTTGAAAGCTAATGGCAATTAATTTTGGCAATATGTTGAAGTTCAGGATTTGGAGAATATAAAGTTTTGCACACATTGTGAGTTTATGGGTCATAAATTTGAAAATTTTCTTGCTGCTCGCAAGGTTTTAGGTAATGCAGTTGTGGATGGGAAACAGGTTGCTGCAGTTAACAATCCAAAAAATAAAAAAGAATGGCAAATTAAGAAAACTCATGCTGAAGTTATTATCTCCCATGTAAACCATGCAGATAACGTCAACAACATTACAACAAGGGGGGGGTTCTCGGTCCAAGAAAGAGTGTTCTTATGCTCTTTCAGCTGATGATGTTGCTATTGCAGCTAGTAATAATCAGAATAAGGGTAACAGTTTTGCTTCAAATCAAGAGAAAGAAACTGCTGATGATAAACAGTTATAGGAAGAGCTTAATAACTCTTTTATAGAATATCGTGAAGCTCCGATGAAACTCATAAGGTGCAAAAATGTTATTGCAGCAAAAAAAGATATTGTTATACGTCAGAAAGCTGCTCTTATAACCCATGAAGTTCCGACAGAAGCAAGGTATGATGAGTACGTAACTAAAGAAAAATCCAATTCCGTGGAATTACAGGTTATCCAGCCAACATCCGTGACCAACACTAACTCTGAGATGTTGTCCGTGTCCCAGCAAAATACAGAGAATAATATCCAGCCCGTGAAATTCTCAGGGTTTGAGTACAAGTCCAAAGTCCGACTCAGTTTTGGATATTTCCGGGGGTAATCAGTCTACAACTAAGTCAGCGTCCAAGCATGTGGAATGTCTTACTCAGGTCGTGACTAATTCAACTTCTACTTCTAAGTCAGCTGATGGTTCTACTTCTAAAGAGGATTGGAAAACTGTGAAGGGTAAGAAATCACCAAACAAAGGTACTCCTTTTAAATTTACTACTTTTGAAACTCCTTTGGTGGATGATTTATACAGAACTGAAATTGTGGTGATAACAAGTATGATGCTCTAGCTTCTGAGTTAGGCCTTGCTAATGTTTCTAGTGAGGCTTTGGTGGAGGAGGAACAAGATGATTCTAGTGAGTCAGACATTAGTATGGTTTCGAAATAATGGGGTGAAGTTGATGCAGATATTATAACAAGGAAACAAGCTAAGAAAGCTGCAAAACTGTTGTCCCTAAGCTGCGATAATGATCATAACAAGGAGACAACAACCGAGTTTGATATTAATAATATTTTATCTATGGAGGAATTAGAGGAGGCAAGTAACATTGAGAATGTTGAAGTGCGTGAAAATTTTATTAGGAATCCAGCCTTTAGACAAGATTATTTCAAGGAGAAAAATGAGCTAATGGATAGAATGGCACCTAAGAAAAAAGCTCAATCTCCTATTAAGCTTATTTCTGGTGGTAATTATGCTTCAGATGAGGATGAATACGATGATATTTATGAATATGAATACAGGCATCCTTATGGAGACTTTGATTTGACACAAATAATTGTTGATCTTCATTCCAAGAAGAGAAATTTTAGAGTTGGAAACAAGGGACACAAACGATTTTAATGCTCCTAGTTTTTCTCTTTATGTTATTTATTTGTGTTTATGAGCTTCTTTTATGAACTTTTAGAGTTTTCCCGCCCCTTTGGTTTATGGGGGTGGGGAGGCCTTGAGCCTCCCATCTTGTAATTCTTGTAATTACGTTTTTTTGTTATAATAAACCTTGGACTTAACAAAAAAAAAAGGGAGATTGTTAGAGCATTGCTCGGTTGAACCCACCAAGTGTTGGTATGTCAAGTATGGTTGTCATATTTTAGTGAACCAAAACTCATGTTAAGAGTCGCTTGATTATGTACTAGAGTTAAACTTTGTATAGATTAGCTTGAAAGCATTAGGATATGAGACATTACAAGTATTGCGAAGTCTTGAAGATGTGAAGAAGCGAGGAGCTACAACAACTACAATCATCCTTCCACTTGAGTTTAGTGATATTTGACTTGAACTATTTCATTCCCTAACGTATCTTTCAAGTCGTGCATATTGAAAACATAACTGCGAAGCATGTTTGAACTCTAGATAGACATCGTATTAAGGAATACAATACGAGGTTTATTGCTTAACCATTAAAATTTGTAGATAAGACATCGCCATAATCATTTGAATGTTATTGTGATTATGTATGGGTATAAGGTGAGGATTTCATCCTAGGGAACAATGTTCACATGTGTTCTAAGGAAGTAAGTTCATAAACTTTTTTTGTGAACCGAAAAGGAAATTTCCAGGTGTTATTGGTTTTGTTATTCATTGCATATCTTGTGAACAACCAATATGTGTGATAAAGTAGAACCGCTCACAACTTGTTGTGTTCTTGGTAGAACTATTCACAAAGGCCTGACTTTTGTATTGGTATAACTTTTATTAGTAAAACCGATCTTAAGTAATCACCTTGGTATGATCGGATTGTAACTGCCAATGGAAGAGGGGAACTGATCCTTGTAAGGGATGAAGGGAACCGATCCTAGTAAGGTGTGAAGGGGAACCGATCCTTGTAAGGGGTGAAGGGGAACCGATCCTAGTAAGGGGTGCAGTGCAATAGGGAACTTATCCTTGTATGGGGTGCAACACATTTACAGAAGAAAGGGGAACCGATCCTGTGAAGGGGTGCAACACATTAAGTTAGATACCATATATATGTGGGGAACCGATCCTAGTACCTAGTCAACCATATCTTTGGTAAGCTAGTGTGACTATGCGTAGTACTCACATGGAGGTATAACCGAAACTTGTTTTGGTAGAACCTTAAACCCATGATTGTGATTGAATGTTGGTTTGATCAGTCACATAGTTCTTGAAAGTCAGATGAACCAATTCTAAACTTGTTTGGAAGTGTGGCAAATCGGTTTCAAGATTGTAAGTGTGAAAGAGAACTTACAAAATAAAGATGTCGACAAACTTTGAACACGTGATGAGAATGTTTATTTCTATAATTATTCAAAGATATTCCTTAAAGGCTAAATGGAAGAGAATCCCAGAATCGAAACATAAGTAAGTTAAGAATCGTTTAATTAAGGTTATTAATTTATCTTGGTAGGAAATTATGGAATTAGTAATGTGCATTTACTAATTAGATTTTCCGAGAGATTTCGATTATATTTTTGGACAGAGCATTTCCAGGAATTATGAAAACCGAATCTGTGCATTTATGAATATCTTGAGAATATTTTCGGTTTTGGAAATTCCTTGGTGTCCAAACTTCCTTGTCTATAAATACACGAAGTTTGCCTTTCTAGTAAACTAATCCTTCGTAAGAATTTGACTTACTCTTTTATCATTGTTCCTGGTGTAGACTCCTATTGGAGAGGAGAGTAATCTAATTAGGTTAAGTCTCTTACGGCCGCTCGTTTTAAAGTCTTCTTTGGGATTGAGAAGCTCTAGCACGACCCGTTGGTGGGAAACTAGATAATTGCGGTTTATCTTTGTTTTCGATTGATTTGATTGACTAACGGTGGTTGAAATCTGGTTGCACCTAGTTTGTTTATTCTTGAGAATCTTCTCTTCTGATATAAGATTCACTCAAACTAGATCAGAGTTTCGACAGGGATCTTTAGACCGTTGTTAGTTCTAAAGACGATCTTGTGATAATCCACTGTTAACAGACTCCGTTCTGTGCGTGATTGATCACAAGAGATTCAAGTGATTGTGTGCAGGTGTTTATTGAAGATTTAAGAAGATTTGAAGACAAAGAAGATATTGAAGATTTGACTTGGGTTTTATAATCTTTGGTGTGCACAATACTTGTTTGGGAAAAGAGGATCCAATTAATAATCGGTTTATCCTTGTGGTAGATTGGATTGATTAATTGAGTAGATCGGCATCAACACGGTTCCTTTGGGATTAAAGGTGTTGTTGGCTGAATCTTAACCGATTACCTTTTGAGTGATTGAATATAAGATAGATCTAGAACCGACAAAGGAGTTTATATTGAGCTAAACGGAAGAACCTTTGTTTGACTCATATCACTTGGTTGAAGAGAGTTGATACCAAACATATTTCTTGTTCCTTTACTGTTTGGAATACGAACCAAAAGGATTGTTCCAAGTACGTGACTTATTCATAAGTTGGAGGCGTGGGAATACAGACAGAACTAGGTATACTATAGAGTTAGGTGCTTGGTATCAACTATACGAAGTTATGAGTAATTTTGTGTAGTGGCTTAATCCTGAGAATATTAAATTCTGGACTAGGTCCCAGGGTTTTTCTGCATTTACAGTTTTCCTCGTCAACAAAATCTTGCTGTGTCATTTACTTTTATTTTCTGCATTATAATTGTTTTATTATAATATAAGTAAATCACACAAACGTTAATATCTTATTTACTTGATAAGCAATCCTATTGTGTTTGGTTAAGTCCGAACCTTTATATCAAGTAAACACACTTTGTTTTCGTATTGTCTCGATCTCGTATTCATAGACAATCACATGAAGTGTGAACCGATTAGTTATATTGTCTCGATCTCGTATCCATAGACAATCACTTTCGAGGAAAGGACTTATAGGTCGGAAAAGTTTTAGCTTGAGGTATATTTGAGTACCCTCGCCTTTTCAAAATTGCTCTGAAAAATCTAAAGAGCTTTGAAAAACTCTAAAAATCTCTAAGTTAATTATATTTCGTAGCAGTAGCATCTATTATCCAGGGGATTCGTTAACGCCAACTGAAAGTAACATAATTCTTTATAAAGAATGATACTGACAAAATTCCCTACAATAGTGAAGATTATCATTGAATGTTTCCTAAAAACCCAAAAACACTAAAGAGCCCTGAAAGAGCTCTGTGAAACTCTAAAAAGCTCAGGAAAACTCCAAAAAGCTTTTAACAAGCTTAAATTTAATTATACTCCGTAGCACTGGGATATACAAGATACGAGATACGTTAAAGAATGATAATAACAAATCCCTACAATTGTGAAGATCCACTTTGAATGTTCTCTAAAAAGCCTTGAGAACTCTAAAAAGTCCTGAAAACTCTAAAAAGCCTAAAATATCTAAAGAACTCTGCAAAATCTAAAGAGCTCTGAAAAACTCTAAAAAGCTCTAAGTTAATTACATTTCGTAGCAGTAGTATCTACTAGCCAGGGTATTCGTTAAAGCCAATTGAAGGTAACTTAATTCTTTATCAAGAATGATACTAACAAAATTCCCTACAATAATGAAGATTATCTTTGAATGTTTCCTAAAAACCCTAAAAACACTAAAGAGCCCTGAAAGAGCTCTAAGAAACTCTAAAAAGCTCAGGAAGACTCCAAAAATATTTGAAAAGCTTAAAATTTAATTATACTCTGTTGCACTGGGATCTACAAGCTAGGAGATTCGTTAAAGAATGATAATAACAAATCCCTACAATAGTGAAGATCAACTTTGAATGTTCTCAAAAAAGCCTTGAAAACTCTAAAAAAAAACCTGAAAACTCTAAAAATTCCTAATATATCTGAAGAGGTCTGAAAAACTATAAAAAGCTCTAAGTTAATTACATTTCGTAGCACTAGTATCTACTAGCCAGGGGATTCGTTAAAGCCAACTGAAAGTAACTTAATTCTTTATAAAGAATGATACTAACAAAATACCCTACAATAATGAAGATTATCTTTGAATGTTTCCTAAAATCCCTAAAAACATTAAAGAGCCCTGAAAGAGCTCTGAGAAACTCTAAAAATCTTAGGAAAACTCCAAAAATCTTTGAAAAAATTTAAAATTTAATTTTACTCTGTTGCACTGGGATCTACAAGCTAGGAGATTCGTTAAAGAATGATAATAACAAATCCCTACAATAGTGAAGATCAACTTTGAATGTTCTCTAAAAAGCCTTGAAAATTCTAAAAAACCTTGAAAACTCTAAAAAGCCCTAAAATATCTATAGAGCTCTGAAAAATCTAAAGAGCTCTGAAAAACTATAAAAAGCTCTAAGTTAATTACATTTCGTAGCACTAGTATCTACTAGCCAGGGAATTCGTTAAAGCCAACTGAAAGTAACTTAATTCCTTATAAAGAATGATACTAACAAAATACCCTACAATAATGAAGATTATCTTGGAATGTTTCCTAAAATCCCTAAAAACACTAAAGAGCCCTGAAAGAGCTCTGAGAAAGTCTAAAAATCTCAGGAAGACTCCAAAGAGCTTTGAAAAGCTTAAAATTTAATTATACTCTGTTGCACTGGGATCTACAAGCTAGGAGATTCGTTAAAGAATGATAATAACAAATCCCTACAATAGTGAAGATCAACTTTGAATGTTCTCAAAAAAGCCTTGAAAACTCTAAAAAAAACCTGAAAAACTCTAAAAATCCCTAATATATCTGAAGAGGTCTGAAAAACTATCAAAAGCTCTAAATTAATTACATTTCGTTGCACTAGTATCTACTAGCCAGGGGATTCGTTAAAGCTAACTGAAAGTAACTTAATTCTTTATAAAGAATGATACTAACAAAATTCCCTACAATAATGAAGATTATCTTTGAATGTTTCCTAAAAACACTAAAGAGCTCTGAGAAACTCTAAAAAGCTCAGGAAGACTCCAAAAAGCTTTGAAAAGCTTAAATTTAATTATACTCCGTAGCACTGGGATCTACAAGCTACGAGATTCGTTAAAGAATGATAATAATAAATCCCTACAATAGTGAAGATCAACTTTGAATGTTTTCTAAAAATCCTTGAAAACTCTAAAAAACCCTGAAAACTCTAAAAAGCCTAAAATATCTAAAGTGCTCTGAAAAATCTAAAGAGCTCTGAAAAACTCTAAAAAGCTCTAAGTTAATTATATTTCGTAGCAGTAGTATCTACTAGCCAGGGGATTCGTTAAAGCCAACTGAAAGTAACTTAATTCTTTATAAAGAATGATACCAACAAAATTCACTACAATAATGAAGATTATCTTTGAATGTTTCCTAAAAACCCTACAAACACTAAAGAGCCCTGAGAGAGCTCCGAGAAACTCTAAAAAGCTCAGGAAGACTCCAAAAAGCTTTGAAAGGCTTAAATTTAATTATACTATGTAGCACTGAGTCGACAGGCAAGGAGATTCTTTAGAGAATGATAATAACAAATCCCTACAATAGTGAAGATCAATTTTGAATGTTCTCTAGAAAGCCTTGAAAACTCTAAAAAAACCGAAAAACTCTAAAAATCCCTAAAATATCTAAAGAGCTCTGAAAAATCTAAAGAGATCTGAAAAACTCTAAAAATCTTTATGTTATTTACATTTCGTAGCACTAATATCTACTAGCCAGGGTTTTTTTTTTTTTTTTTGGTAAGCCCAAAATTGTATTGATGAATAGCAGATATTTACAAAGAGTTTACAAGAAAAGAGGTCCGTAGACCCCAAAAACTTACAAACTACTTAAATCTGAAATAAGAAACATTTGGATATTCTAACGAATGTAGAAAATATGGTCTCTCATCATAGTTTAAACCCTCTTTTTGCCATGGCATTAGCTGCGAAATTAGCTTCTCGATAAGTATGCACAAACCGAATGAAAACATAATATTCTTGAATTTTTCTCCACCTTTGTCTTGCGAACTAGGGAAAATTTGAATTCTTAAAAGTTATAATAGCACCAATAGAATCAGACCTCACCAATATTTTACGAACTGACCACTTCATTGCCCATTCCAAACCAACAATCATGCCATATAATTCTGCCAAGAAGTTATTTGTTCGACCCAAGCCAATGCTCATTGCCCCAACAAAATTACAATTTGCATCGCGCACCACCACTCCAGCACATGTTATACCAGGGTTCCCCTTGGCAGCACCATCGCAACAAAGTAAAAGTTCATCCCTATTTGGAGGAACCCAAAAGCACTCAATCGGCTGCATAATCCTTACCTGCCTGTGTCTAACTTGGAAGCAGTTCAGAATCACCAAATCATCTGAATTGTTGCGCATATAACTATTCAAACGAACAGAATACCCATGAATCAAATGATAGACACGCTGCTTAAAGAACTGAATATTAGCTGTCACGTTTTGGAAACAAGCCAAATTCCTTGACTGCCATAATTCAGAACGTATTAACATATTGGTTAACAACCATAAATCCTTAATGATGCGGCTCCTTCCTTTAGCTGATTTATATGAAGTAACAAGATCATAATGGGGTCTCTGATAGGTGTCTAAAACACCTTGATATTTATCTATTGTTTATGCTTTCTTTGCGAGTTTTCTTGTAAATTATGTATCTTATGTTTGCTTTTGAGTTTATTAGGTGCAATTGAGTCGTTTGAAGCAAAGAAGGAGAAATTACTCATTTGGAGCAAAAAGGAAACAAGGTCAATTCACAAGCGATATTTGGAGCATGCTAAGTTGCGCAAGAGGAGTTATGCATGAAATTAAGCTGTCAGTCTCCTAGAGCTGACAGAACTGAGAAGCTGGTTATCCCTTAACCACCACAGCGGGGTGCCAATATAAACTTCACTCATTACCTAACCCTAGCTTCAAGGGAAAACGTTTCTCTCAATCATTATTTGCACCTGAACCATAAATTGAGAAGAAAAGAGAATAGCTGCGCAGCAGCCATGAAAACCGAGAGATTAGAGAAGAATTTGCAGGTATAGAAGGAATTACAGATGGGTATCTGTTAGATTGAGGTTTCAATCGAGAATTGAAGTGCTCTTGCTTTGAATTTAAGAACCAGAAGATGGGTTTTGACAGAAATGGAGGAAATGAAATCTGAGATTGAATCTGAGTTAGGTTTGTGATAAATACTAATGACTCAAAGAAATGGAGTTGGATTTGGGGTTCTGTGAAGCTCAGGGAAGAGATGAAGCCTCTGCTATCGATTTGAGAAAGTGGAGATTCAGGAGAAGATGAGTTATTGGTGTCTATTGAAGGTCATGGTGCTGTCAAGGATGAACTCAGGGAAGTTGGTCACTGCTCTTATCAGAAATCAGTGATTGAGAGCCGGAATTGAAGGCCAATGGTGATGAATTCAAGAAGGTTTTTCTGTGTTTGATGTTTGCTGCCGGTGCAAGGAAGAACTGAAGATGCAGAGAATGGAGTTTGCTGTTGGTTGTTAATTGAAGATGAATGGGAAGGTTTGGAAGAGAGAATTGAAGCCAAGAAAGGCACACCGTTATGGGTTTGAGCTATAATTGAGATGGAAATGGAAAATAGCAGTAATTGAAATGGAAATTGGTAGAATGGCTAGGCAATGAAGCTGATGTGCAGTTGCAGTTGCAAGTGGTGACTGTGGAGTTACAGTTGAGCTGCAAATGGATTTTGGTTGAATTGCAGATGGTGGTAGCTGGTACTGGTACTGAAACTGCTATGGTAATGGTTGTAACTTGAGGTGAGGTTAATTTGAGCTGTGATGTTGAAGTTGGTAGAATGCAAGAAGAAGTGCACATGAGTTGGTGCTGCAGATAGCTATGGGCCAGATGAGGTTGAGCAGTACAAATGGAATTGGAGGATAAGAACTGTGCTGCTATGGAGGAATCTGTGTGGAGCTCTGGCCAGATGGGTCTTGAAGCAGAAAAGGAGTGAATTTTATGGTGGTTGCAATCGATTGAATTTGGGGTTATGCAGGTCTGAGTCTCGCAGTGCTGTTCGAGCTGGTAAGTCATGCAGTTGGAGTGATGCTGTAATGGGTATTGTGGATACAAGGTCGAAACTCAAGGGAATGACAGAAGTCTGAAGCTGACGGAGTTAATGAACTGAGTTGTGTTGGAGTGGAGCTGTTGCAGGGAGCAGAACTTGAGTTTGCTGTGTGTGTTGATGCCATCAGCTGTGAGCTTGAGACGGGGGAAGGCCAAGAGGATGCAGTGCAGTGCAGTTGTTGGTAATGAATTGCTACAGTTCCAGATGGTGTTGGTATGCAATGTAATTGCAGGTTAGACCTGGTGGCTAGTGATGGTGAGCTTACACAGATGACGAAATGACTGAGCCAGAGAATGGGTTCAGCCGATGAGATGGGAATAACGGTTAAGTTGCAGCTGAAGTTCTGATGCTGAGCAAACTGGAACTGCAGGGGATGGCTGAGAGTCAAGAAGAAGCTGCTGTTGCAGCTGAGTTGAAGACTGGTAACAGGGAAGTACAAGACGAGTTTGTGTTGCTGCAATGGTGATGCTTATGTGTCTTGGATGCAGAGTTTAGAAGCTGAAATTGCAAGGAGAAAAATCAAATGCGTTGCTGCCAAGTCAGGGAAGAACGGGTTTAGCTTGTAGTCGAATTCGGAGTGGATTTGGTCAAGGTTTGAAAATAGTGCTTTGGGAGCAGATAGGAACTGAACCTGGTGATGCAGTCGTGGCTGCAACTGAAATTGCTGTGAATGAGTGACTGTTGATTATAAAGGTGCAGTGCTACTTCAATTCTGCAGCTGTAATGGGTTGTGTGCAGACTTGAGCTGATGAAGAGTTGGTAGCTGTGCTTGGAATGCATGAATTATGTGGTTGTTTACATACTAGGGAAGAGTTAGTATGGCTGAACTATTGGTGATTGAAGCTGCATATGGGTGTTGGCTGTTACCGCATATGAATGAATGATGATAGATGAATGTGTAGGATGCAGGGAAGATAAGCCATAGAATGGCCGGAAATACAAACACAATGCTGCTGGGTTTATACCAGAATGAGTTGTCTCGCCGATCCAGGTAATTAACTCAGTTGGATTTGGACTGCATATGACTGGGCTTGGCTAATGGGCTGAGACACTTAATTTGGAATCGGGCAGAATTGAAAAGAGATATAAAAAGGGTTTGAGAAGGGGAATTTTAGGCGCAGGCCCAAAAAAAAAAAATCTTACCGCCAGGCCCATAATTAATTTCTGATACAGTCGCACTCATAATTATTTAAAAATATTTAAAACGTACTGAAAGACTCTATTACCCTTCATCGTTTTTGGACATAATTTTTTTTCTTCTCCGCCGGTTTCTTTCTCTATTCCTCCATTAATCTCTGTAACGGATCTGCAAAGATTTTTTCTCCATCATTTAAAGAAATAAATCATTTAAAATCGATGATTCAAAGAAGTAAATCATTTTTGACTAAACCCTAGAATACATTTCAACAAAAATGGATGAAACAGACGAAGAAGAAAAAATCAAGTAGAAAAACAGAAAAAAAGTTATGCAGCTAAATTTTTCCTTATATTGTCTTATGCACTAAACAAAATGATGCAGAAGACATTATGCACGTGCATAAAAATCCATAAATCAGAAAAGTGAAAAAAGTAATGCATAAGACAATATGCAGCTAAAACAAAATAATGCATAATGTCTTATGCATTTAAAAAAACTGATGCATAACCAGAAAAAGTGAGAAAAGTAATGCATAAGACATTATGCAGTTATGCGTATCATAAATCACTGCAGATGCAAAAAAAATATGCATAACTAGTTATGCAGTACAAAGAAAATGTGCATAACAAGTTATGCAGTACAAAAAAAATGTGCATAACCAGTTATGCAGATGCATAACTTGTTATGTGGCACAAAAATAAATGTGCATAACCAGTTATGCAGTACAAAGAAAATGTGCATAACTAGTTATGCAGTACAAAGAAAATGTGCATAACTAGTTATGCAGTACATAGCTGAGATATCATCATCAGACATTGTCAAGGTCAATCCCAATGCTACACCAAGAGCTGCAAGGTGGGACTTTGCAGCAATGAAGAAAGCAATGCTCAAGAAGCATATTTCAAGCTTAGAGGTACTTGTTTATGAACCTTAAGAATGAATGTATATTTCAAGCATATGAAAGCAAACATGCAGAACTGCATAACTTATTATGCATAACTTGTTTAACTGCATAAAATACGAACATTGTTTAACTGCATAACATCTTATGCAGATCCAAAAATAACTGCATGACCTGTTATGCATTGTTTAGAGTATCTGCATAACTTGTTATGCATATAAGAACTGTTATTGTTTTTGTTAAGCATTCCCTGCGTCACTTATTGTTTTAATGCATAACATCTTATGCAGATCCAACATTGACAGCATGACAAGTTATGCATTGTTTAGGTTATCTGCATAAGTAGTTATGCATATAAAAGGGTTTTTACGCCTTCCCTGCGTCACTTATTTTTTTAATGCATAACATCTTATGCAGATCCAACATTGACAGCATGACAAGTTATGCATTGTTTAGGTTATCTGCATAAGTAGTTATGCATATAAATTTTTTTTACGCCTTCCCTGCGTCACTTATTGTTTAACTGCATAACATCTTATGCAGATCCAACATTGACAGCATGACCTATATAACAAAGGAAAATCCAACATTGACAGCATGACCTATCTCAGTTGAGAAAATGTTCATTCCAATGAACTATATAACAAAGGAAAATCCTGCTGGTACACATTGGACATTATTAGAGTATGACTTTTCAGAGGGTGAGTGGAACTTCTACAACAGTGTTTCAAGCTTTAAAGTTAAATGCAAGAATCAAGTTCTGATAATGGCAAAGGCTTGTATGCCTTATTTGATCAAAAGACATGACCAAATGAAGATATCTCCAGAAAGTGTGGATATAAAGAGGGAACCTCTTATATACAAGGATATTATTTGCAAGAATCTTCCTGAACAAGGTCATCACCCAGACTGCCTCATATTTGTATGCTACTATATGAAGATGAGTATGAAATGTCAAGTCAGAGAGAAATGGCTGAAGTTGAAAAAGAAAGATGCAATAAAAAAAAGCCAACAAGAAAAGAATAAGTCTGGTATTGAAAATGCTGACAGATCCAGTTAACAGTTGGAAGATAGATGCAAATGAAGACGTCTGGGATGCAATTGCTCAGCAATATGATTAAGCTGTGTAATGCTATGCATAATGTGTTGGTATGAAGCATGTCTAAACAATTTATATCTTGTTAACTTTCGATTTTTTTATATATTTATATATCAATGCTTTTTCCAGTGCTTCTTATATATATTTGCTACAATCTTATTTCACAAAAATTAGAAAAACTGTACTATCATAATGGATAATAAGTTATGCATCTTCATAAAATAATGCATAACAAGTTATGCATCTTCAAAAATAATGCCTTTTCTATTATGCATTTAAGAATAAAAATGAATAACGTTATCTTATAAAAATGATGCATAACCCGTTATGCATCTTCATAAAAATAAATGCATAACTTACTATGCATCTTCAAGAAATAATACATAATAAGTTATGCATTAGATGCATCTTCAAAAATAATGCATAACTTACTATGCAATAACATTATCTGATATAAGCAGAAAAGAACAGTGAAAAAAGAATTATTTTTTTTTCCATAAAAACCAATACAAAATGAAAAAGTACTTGTTCATAAAATCCCATACAAAAATTAAGATAAAGAAAAATGAATTATGTTCAAACGTAAAACTAAGCTTGAAGAAACCAACAAGTTAAATTCTCTCCCTTAACTTCCCTTAGGCTGCTTCAGCGGCTTCTTGTAGCAGGTAGGCTTTGTGCAAGTTTGCTTGTTGTGATGACCAATCTCAAAACAATTACCACATCGAATAGATCTCCTTGGCGGCTTCTCGTAACTGCTCAAATGTCTATTAGCTGGTGGTCTCCCAGGCGGTCTCCTAACATCAGGCACATCGATAATCTGATTACCTTCATAAACTTCGGGCCTGTTATAGTTTGGAATAGGATGAATGGCATGGTTGTAGGTATTATTGAAGTATGAAGTAGTGAAATAAGGTTCAACAAAATCTTATGGATTAGAACCAGACATTGTTATCGAAGCAAAAGCATGCACACATGGAAACCCATAGACGCGCCACCTCTGACAGGTACATGTCTTTATCTCAAGGTTAACACAATGAGAACTCTCCCCGCCCTCCACTTCATAAACATGAGTAGCGGACTGTATAACCAGCCAGGTTAAACCCTCATCAATAAGAGCCTTCATCTTTACTTCATTCTTCGGTGTGAGAACTGTTATGAAACTTTTACCGGTATTTCTCCTTTCTGACATCATCCTCATCACATCCTTCCTTATCTGATCCAGAAGAGCATTAGCGGGGAGCTTCTTATGTACCTTCATCCAACTATTGAAGGATTCAACAAGAGTAGAAGATGTCCTTCCATACCTACAACCCTGAAAAAAGGCATTTGACCATCTCTCGGGAGGTATATCTTCAATATAGTTTGCAACCCAACCACAACCAAGACCCCTAATCGTAGCAATGGCATTTTGGAAGCCTTCAGGACTAAGAGCATATACAGCAGCATGAAATGCATCAATAACGGCACCATACCTTTCGTCAAAATCATTAATAGGTAAGTTCATCTTAAGATGATGATAGCAGAAACTATGGAAGGATCCAGGGAAAATAACTGGAATCGATCTCTTTAATCCTTCTGCACGATCGGATAAAAATGTGATTGGCCTTTGATCATGATCAACAACATTACTCAAATTCCTCATGAACCATTCCCAGTTATCATTATCTTCAGCAGGTACTAGGGCCATGGCTAGTGGAAAGAACCCTGTACAGCAAGAAAACATGGTTCAGGACTTAAAAAATTATAAAATCAAGCCAACGTATACATAAAGTATGTGCATCTAAAGAAAATGATGCATAATGTCTTATGCATCTAAATAAGATGATGCATAATGTCTTATGCATCTAAAAAAATGATGCATAATGTCTTATGCATTATGCACGTGCATAAATTCCATAACAGAAAAGTGGAAATAGTAATGCATAAGGCATTATGCAGCTATAAAAAAATGCATAATGTCTTATGTATCTAAACAAAACTGATGCATAACCAGAAAAGTGAAAAGAGTAATGCATAAGATATTATGCATAAAACACTATGAAGCCAAAATAAATAATGCATGAAACATTATGCACATATATAAAAAGGATACATTATCAGAAAACTAACCATTTTCAGCATTGATACCGGTTGCAGCCATGAGACATCCTCTAAATCTCCCTGTAAGAAAGGTAGCATCGACATAAATCATGGGACGAAGGTAACGGTAACCACTGATGCATGCCTCGAAAGCAATAAAAAGACGCACAAACTTATTTGAAGGTGCTTCAACTTCTAAATCAGTTAAACTATCCTTGTTCGATTCAGTTTCATCCCTTTGAACTTGAAAATCAATACAACTCCCAGGATTTGTGCTGCGAATGGCATCTACATACCATACCAGATGCGAATACGAAATGGCATCATCACCAAATATATCCTCATACACTTTCTCTCTTCCATTGTAAGCTTGGTAGTATTTCATATTGATACCGTAGCTATGTTTAAAAAGCTTTTTCAAATCAGAAGCTTTGATACTCGGATCACTTCTGATTTCTTCCTTAATAAGACTAGAAACAAATTTACTGCTGAGCCTGTGGAAAAGCCTTTGACATCCCACACCACAGTGATGACTGCTATAATATTTCTTAACCTTAAACATCCTTTTTTTCAACATCAACATCACAAACCTTACACTCCCAAGGGCAATTTTCTTTAGAGCATTTTGCATAGAACCTGCTAGGTTCATTCTTAGTATATACAAGAACATACCCAGACTTTAGCTCGTATTTCTTCACTGCAATACGTACCTCTGCTACACCTCCAAAAAAAACTTTACTAACTTCACCAAGTAATTTATCCCAACCCTCAGTCCTAAGAACCTTGTTAACAGGGACAAAACCATCTTCAAGGAAATTCACCATAGCTTGTTCTGGTTCAGGTTCTATTAAATGCATACTTGATGAAGCTCTACTACGACTGCTGGAACAATTGAAATAATTGGAGACAACTTCAACAAGTAAATCAAAGCTCTTCTGACCTTTATAGTGGCAACGAGATACAAAACACTGAAGCAGAAAATCAGAATCAACTCGCAAAAACTTGCTTCCATCATTAAAAGAAAAACTGACATGATGAGGTAGTAAACGAGTCCACTTCAGGCAAACGGCTGTCTTCAAATTCTCCAGAGTTGAATTGACATCAACATGATGTACTAAGAATTCACTGAAGTAGTGAATCACAACTAGTGCACTAATAACAGGCATTTCACCCTGCAAAACACAAAAAGAGAAAAAATCAAACATATCTATCCTGCATGTTGCTTCAGAAAAAAAATTCTTACTCAAAATTAAAATATCAAAACAACAACAGCAAAGATCAAATTTAAAAAATCAAATCATATCTATCCTGCATAACATCTTAGGCAGATCCAAAATTAACTGCATGATTTGTTATGCATTGTTTAGAGTATCTGCATAACTTGTTATGCATAACTGCTTATGCAGTAAGAGCAGCTATGCATAACTGCGTAACTTGTTATGCATAACTGCTTATGCAGTAAAAGCAACTATGCTGAACTGCATAGCTTATTATGCATAACTGGTTATGCAGTAAAAGCAAACATGGTGAACTGCATAACTTATTATGCATAACTGCTTATGCAGTTAAAATACAAACATTGTTTAACTGCATAACATCTTATGCAGATCCAAAAATAACTGCATGACCTTTTATGCATTATTTAGAGTATCTGCATAACTTGCTATGCATATAAAAATCCTTATTATATTGGTTAAGCATACCCTGCATCACACATTGTTTAACTGCATAACATCTTATGCAGATCCAACATTGACTGCATGACAAGTTATGCATTGTTTAGAGTATCTGCATAACCTGTTATGCATATAAAGTTATGCCTTCCCTGATGAGTGTTATTAAATCATGTTGCAGTTTTAGGAGAACTTTAGAGATGAGTACAGTGCAATGGAGTTGGAACTCTGTGAAATCGAAACTAAAAGATTGAATCGAAAAGATCTGCATTGATCGTAAATTCAAAAACAAGCTTAAAATATCTAAAAATCCATTCAAAAACCTAAATTAAACTCTGTAACTTAAAATAATAGATCATAATCTTAAAGAAACTAAAACCTAAAATTGAATCAAGATTAAACAAGATCAGAATCAAAGTTAAACAAGATCAGAATCAAAGATAAAACGAACGAACCTGAGCTTGAATTTCAGATTATCTTTGCTAAGTAAATTGAATCTCTCAATCAGCTCCTTCGCAATTCTCGATAATTAAATACTTCAGCTCTCGCTCCGGCTCTATCTCAATCTCTCAGAACAAAATCTCAATACAAAATCTCAAAACATAAAGTGAGGTTAAACTTGGAAATAAAATAAAAAGAAAACTGAATTTTGAAAATTTTGGGTTTCGGCAGAATTTATACGCCGATTTTGGGTGCGCGTGTGAACTTTTACACGCGTGGGTTTGACAGTGGTGGAAGGTGAGAAAATGGGTGTGGCTGTAGTTTTCACTTTGAGAAGACCACAAGGGGGAGATTTCTTCTTCTAGGGTTTAGAAACATGATAGGTTTTCTTTTCCTTCTTGTTATGAACTCCACTCACATGTTTAGATAATTCTCTTTTGGTTAAGGAATAAGTTGGAGTTCCAACCATGATATTTATGTAGTGAATTAGTTTGTCTCCATATTTTGTTGCTTATGATTCACTTTTAATATTGTTATATGATTTGAATGCATGTTTAGTCGAGTCGCGAATCGATTGAATTAATTTTCATCTCTATTGCTAGATTAGGGTTATTATACGCAAAAGTGATAATTCCAGATTGCAAGTAGCATAATTGTGAGTATTGCTTGTAGTGATACATCCTAGTAGTCACAAGTGGATCATAACCTTTGTTAAAACGGATTAGTGCTTTTACACGTTCGTTTACATTGATTAGTCTTATTTTATAGAACTTAGTGCTCTTAGGAAGTTAAACTTAATTGTGCTTTTACATTTTAGGTTGCTTTCTAGGTAGAATTCACATTCGCATCTTTTAATGTGTTTGTTGATGACAAGAGGAAATTAGCGGGATATTCTTGCGATCAAGGTATCCTAGGACTTTTAATAAATTGAGATTAAATATCAATTCTTGTTATTGTTTCAAATACATGTTTGTGAATGAAAACCAATCCTTGACCAATATTATAATCTTATTGATTTTGCTTTATTTATTTGTTTTGCTATTATTTTATTTTAGTATATAAAGTTAGAAAATCCCCCCTGGCTTTACATAAGAAACTGAAACATATTGGCAACCTAAGGCCTCTCTGTAGGAACGATCCTTTCTTGCCCTTGCTTCATAATATATTTTGAGTAGTAAGAAAGTGTAATTATTTTTGACGCCTACGACGGCGATCAGTCTCAGATTAAACAAACCTGAACACCACTGCCAGATTTGAGTTGCAAAAGGGAAACTCCACATAATGTGATCCAAAGACTCTTCCTCCATCTTGCATAAGTAGCACCTGTTGGCGAGCTCCACCTTAAATCTGCTCCTTATTTTATCTTGCGTTGCACAGGCTTCTCTATCTAATTTCCAATTCTGCGCCGCTAACTTATGATGTATATCTTTCTTCCACAAAATGCTATATACTTCCGATTCAGCATATTTCATCCTAATGATTTGTTTAGCCGAAGAAACTGAAAAAAATGCCATTCATCTCAGACATTCATACCCTGCTGTCACTATCTCCTTGCAGAATTGGCAGATTAGATAAATCCACACCAGCTCGCACCAAATACTAAAAATGAACGCCCTGCAAATGCCATCCATTGTTAACTATAATATCACTCACCATGACAGAACCATCCAGGCCTGTTTCATGAAGCATGTCAGCAATGCACTCATTCCCATACCAAACATCATAGTACAGGGATGTAGACCTCCCATCACCAAGAAGAACTTTGGTATTTTTGTCTACTATAAAATGAATCATTTTAATGCCCAGAAGAATAGAAGAATTCACTCCATAAAGTTTGATTCTACCAGCTCTAGTAGTATATTTCGCCCACAAGAATCTCGCCCATTTCTTGTTTGAAGAATGAATATTCCACCAAAGCTTCATTAGTAGTGCCTTATTTATAACCTCCATGCTAGTAATACCAAGACCACCTTCTTTCAAAGGGCAACAGATTTTTGGGTAACCAACAACAAACTTCCTTGCTATCTCCGCATCACCAGACCGAAGGAAGTTGCGAATAGCTCTCTCCGCTTGTTGGATGAACTTCTTACGCCATTTGTAAACAACCATGTTGTGAATGGCATAACTCGCAACCACCGAATTAATGAGAACAATCCTGTCTTGAAAAGAAAGCATCTTACCACTCCAAACTGAAAGCTGCCTCTTTATCTTGTCAATCACATTACTGATGTGACGATATTTAACAGCACCAGGCATAATTTGAACACCCAAATATCTATCCAGAAAAGTAGAAACCTCCATTTCCAGTAAATTTGTGATAGTTCTACAACGACTCAAAGAACCACCACCATAATACACCTTACTTTAATTTGCTCTGGCGATTTTGCTTGGGTTTTATTAGGGTTTTCTTTTTTTTTTCCTCGTTTTCTCCATTTTTGATCATCTTTGGATGATTGGAAATGGGAGAACAACATGATCATGGTCCAAGTACGTCTCATAGGATGTCTACATCCTTTGCAGACATGGTGAAGGGTAAACAATCGCTGAATACTTCCATAATTGATATTACCACTTTACCAAACCCTAGTTTTTTAGATGATAAACCAGCCATGGAAATACCGTTAGATTTTTACCAAGAGGGGTGTGCGGCTTGGAATCACAGTCTTATTGCAAGATTGGTGTTTAGGAATTTGGTATTCTCTGAAGTTAAAAAATCTCTAGAAGATCAATGGAAGTTAGGTCCGGGAAGAGTCAAGTTCACGCCTTTAACAAAAGGTTTTTTCATTATCAAGTTTTCAACAGAGGAGGATATGATAAAAGTCCGTGATGGAGAAACTTGGAAAATAGGTCAACAAGAGCTTAGGCTTCAAGACTGGTTTCCATGGTTTGATCCCGACAAGCATTGCTCTTCTCATGCATCTGTATGGGTTAATTTCCCTGGACGGTACGTGGAGCTATGGACATAAAAGATTTTACTGTCATTAGGTAAAAACCTAGGCAACCCTATAGTGGTGGATAAAAGGACATTGAACCATGAATATGGTTATTTTGCAGCGGTTTTGGTTGATATAGATTTCTCAAAGAAAGTCCCAGAATACATTCATGTAACTGTGGGAGGAAGAAGTTTTAATCAATTTGTGGAAGTGCAAAAACTGCCAAAGTTTTGTGCTCACTGCAAAATTGTTGGCCATGTTGAAACAGAATGTAAGAAGAAGTCTAAGAAGATTTCAACAGGTAATTTTACAAGGCGTGTCCAAAAAAATGTTATGAAATGGCAGCCAAAAGTTGATGGTGCTACAAGTTCTGGTGGTATTCTTTCGGAGAGGGATGACAATTATGTTGATAATGGTGTGGAGTCTTCTACAACATCTGCAGCTATTCAGAACTCTTTGAATGAGGAGTGGAAGACAGTTAATGGTAAGAGAAACTCTGGTTATAAATCTACAACTCCTTTTGTTGATGATCTTATCAGTACGGAAGTAGTCTGTCAACACAATAAGTTTGATGTTCTTGTCAATGAGTTGGGTCTGAACAATGATATTAGTAATGTCGATGCTGAGAATGATGAGGAAATAGATTTGGAATGCTCGGATCCTGATGGTGAAATAGACGCTGATATACTAGCAAGATGGGAAGATAACAGGAAAGCTAGGGAAGCTGCAAGAGCGTGTGTAAATACGGATGCCAATACAAACTCTGAAGTTACGGGAAAAGTTATGGAAGTTAAGTCCAACATAAACTCTGATTTGGTAACGTCCTTCTCCAAGACAAAGTCCGTGAACAAGCAAAATCTGGAGAACAGTTCCGTGTTGAATAAATCTGCTCATGCAGATCATGCAGTTACGTCCGTGACCAAGCACTCTCAGTCCGGGATTAAACAATTGGAATCCGTATCAATGTCTAAGCCAGAGTCTGGGCCAAATATGGATTTGGTTTTTGATTCACGTTTGGAACAGCCCAAGGATGCAGGTGTTGCTGTAGTTAGTGATGAGGTTCGTGCTGCTTTGGAGAAATCCAAACAACTAGATGAGGAGGTAGCAATTTCTGAAGCTGCTCTTCGAAAGGCAGCTGAAGATTTGGAAAGAGCCAGGCAGGCTCTTAATGCAGCTAAGGGTTCTTCTCCAACTGCTTTAAGCCAGAAGCACAAGCTGGAAAGTGAAGATCATAAGAACAAGCACAAGCTTACTACAGAGTAGTACGAGGTTCTTTGCACAATAACAAAATTTGATATTCAACAAAAGTTCTTGAACGATTTATCGTTTCGAAGGGAGCATCTCCAGGAAATACAAGATCAATCTAGAAGAATGAAGACTCCAAAGAAGAAAAATAAGAGCAAAGGAAGTTAAAAATCCTTTTATTTTATTTTTTTGTTAGTTTTTGTTTTTAAGAGCTTAATTTTGATAGCTTTTTTCATGTTATATCTTTTCTCTTTGGTTTATGGGGATGGGGAGGCCTTGTGCCTCCCATTATGTAATTCTTGTAATTACGTTTTTTTGCTTAATAAACCATTTTGACCTAGCAAAAAAAAACAGTTTGCCCAGAGGCCGTTTGATATTTACCAAGTAAATCAAGAAGATTATGCAAACTCTTCATGTTACCTTTACAAAAAATCATTATGTCATCAGCAAAGAAAAGGTGAGTGAGAGAAATACCTTTTTTTGAAAGCATGGGCGTCATCTTCTTCTCAAGAAATAATTTGGTGAGGTTTCTACTAAGAACATCTTCAATCAGCACAAAAATAAGAGGAGATAAAGGATCACCCTGCCTCAATCCTCTATTAATTTTGAAGAAACCCTCTGGACTATCGTTAAGAAGGATAGAAATACGAGCCAAACTAAGAATTGAGTGAATCCAAGAACACCAACTCTGAGAGAAACCATATCTACGAAAAACCTCTAAGACGAAAGACCAGCTAACCGTGTCAAAAGCTTTGAGTAATATCTAGATTTAGACCTACATTGCCATCTTTACGCTTGGTTTTTAAATCATTCACCATCTCCGACGCCACACTGAAGTTTTCATGAATGTTTCTCCCTTTCATAAAAGCAACTTGTTCCTCTGAACCAAGATTATCAAGTACACTACCCAGTCTTGTAGCTAAGATCTTAGTAAAAATCTTAAAGAAAAAAATACTAAGATAAATAGGCCGAAAGTTATGAAGAGTGTTGGCTCCTCTTACATTGGCTAATAAAATCAAAAGACTATGATTAGTACCTTGAGGAATCATTTGATGTTGCCATTAATAAGAAATAGCATTGTAGAGGTCATGTTGAATCACATACCAACATTGTCTATAGAAACAACCAGAAAACCCATCACGTCCCGGGGCACTATCAGCACCAAGATCAAAAAAAGCACTATTCATCTCCTCGATAGTAGGAATTTCATCCATTCTCTGACTATCTTCATCCAGGGGATTTGTTAAAGCCAACTGAAAGTAACTTAATTCTTTATAAAGAATGATACTAACAAAATTCCCTACAATAGTGAAGATTATCTTTGAATGTTTCCTAAAAACCCAAAAAACACTAAAGAGCTATGAGAAACTCTAAAAAGCTCAGTAAGACTCCAAAAAGCTTTGAAAAGCTTAAATTTAATTATACTCCGTAGAACTGGGGTCTACAAGCTAGGATATTCGTTAAATAATGATAATAACAAATCCTACAATAGTGAAGATCAACTTTGAATGTTCTCAAAAAAGCCTTGAAAACTCTAAAAAACCTGAAAACTCTAAAAAGCCCTAAAATATCTAAAGAGCTCTGAAAAACTATAAAAAGCTCTAAGTTAGTTACATTTTGTAGCATTAGTATCTACTAGCCAGGGGATTCGTTAAAGCCAACTGAAAGTAACTTAATTCTTTATAAAGAATGATACTAAAAAAATACCCTACAACAATGAAGATTATTTTTGAATGTTTCCTAAAATCCCTAAAATCACTAAAGTGCCCTGAAAGATTGAAGAAGAAATTGAAAGACATAATGCTGAACAAGCACGTTTAATCTGCGAACGTGAGAGATTGAGAGCAGAAATGGAAGAACAAGAGTTTCAGGAGACAATTCGCCAAAACAATCATGACAATCGGGAAAGAAGGCGTCTACAAAACCGGAATAACGATAATCTCAATGAAGAGTATGATAGAGTAAAGAGAATGGCTGAAAGACAGCGAACTGAATTGATAAGGAATGAACAAAATTATGGAGGGGAAAATGAACAACGTCATCATTTGCGAATTCAAGATAGAGATGAGGGAGAGAATCGCAGAGGAAGGAGAGATGAGGATAATGAAGAAGAGATACAAAATTTCGCAAGAGAAGATAGACGTGAACGCAGAAGAAGAGAAGCAAAATTAAAGAGACCAATGGATCAAGATTCAGGAGTAAATAAGCAAATATTGAAAGAATTAGGAGAAATGAGGGGAATGCTAAATAATAGAGGAGAAGTAGGTAGAAGACAATTGGATGAAGCAATAGAAGAAGCTTCGAAAACTCCATTTACAAGGGAAGTACAATTAGGAGGAATACCACCGAAATGCAATTTTCCTGCATTAACTAGCATTTTCGATGGAACAACTTGTGCAATTCAACACATTAAATCTTATGTGAGGTGCATGTTACAATGGGAAAATCATGATGCGGTATTGTGCAAATATTTCGCATCCAACTTAATAGGAGAAGCGTTAAAATGGTTTGAAGGTTTGCCAAAGAATACAATAACTTCATTTAATCATTTGCAGACTACATTTTTAGGGGCATATATAAGTAACAATTCCTCACGACCTGGTATAGAAGATGTGTTTGGATTAAAGCAAAGGGTTGGCGAAAGTTTGAAACATTTGACTAAAAGATGGAGAACTATGTGTAGCGAAATGGCTGGCCGGGTAGATGAGAGATATCTCATATTATCATTTATCAATGCTATGTTTGCAACAAACCTGTTGTATGTCCAAATTTTCAGAGTCAAGAATACGATTACAATGACTGAATTGAGAGAACTTCAAGAAGAATACATTGCTTTAGAGGAAAGACAAAATGAATTGGAATCATATCCAGTTGCGAACTCCAGCTCACAAACAACGAATGAAAGCTTATTACCCAAGCTAATAAATACAGTGGCGAATACTTCGCAAGAACAACAAGAAAAGGTGACAGGTAACAATCAGCAGAAGTTGGTAGCCATGGGGAGTCGAGATCAAGAAGAGTATGAAAGAGAAAGAAATTTCTACAGTCGTGGTGGAAATAACAAGATTCAAAGACTCGACCAACCGCAAGAAACTTATGGAGGTCAAAGACCAAATTTTAATAGAGGACAAGGAGGACACAAGGTAGTATGGGAAGAGATCAAGATTCCACCTCTAAATGCAAGTGTGGAGAATATATGGGAAGCTATAATCTTGATGGAGAATATACCAACACCATGGAATATGGGAACATAACCACCTCCAAATCACAGAAGTCACATTTTGTTCTTATCATCATTTTCACGGACATACCACAAACGATTGCAGAAATATAAAGACAATTATTTTGAAAATGATAGATCAAGGAAAATTAAATGACTTTCTGGTAAGGCATCCGCAACCTCAACCATTACCACCACCGCCAGAACATCACAAAGTGAATACGATGAAAAAGAAAGAAAATTCTTCATAGAAGTTGGTGCAAAAGCAAAAAATCACTCTATCATACATTCATATAAGACAATTGAAGATTTTCATGATAATGTTTTGAGCAGAGTGTTCGCAAGAGATAATAGTGGAAGAGAAATTATGAATATTGCAAAAATCTCGCGATTAGAGGAATGGCAGAAACAGATCATTTCTTTTACAACAGAAGAAATTCCCGAAGGAGAAGAGGTGCATGATAATCCATTGGTAATAAAATTAGAAATTAATCCGAAACCGAAGGAAGATGAGGATGATAAAGCTGAAGATTCATGGGCAACCAATAGAATTCTAGTCGATACTGGAAGCTCTGTGAACATCTTATTTTATCATACTTATAAAACCATGGGTGGAAGATATGATGATCTTATACCATCAACATATAAGATATATGATTTTAATGGTACTGCTAACAAGCCTAAAAGGGAGGTTACTATGCGAATTCCATTGAAGGGAATATCTTCTGAAATCTCATTTTGTGTCGTTGATGTAGAGTCACCATACAATGCGTTAATTGGTCGACCTTGGCTACATGGGATTCTAGGGGTAGCTTCAACTTTCCACCAATGCATCAAATTCCCTCACCTCAATGGTGTAGGAATCATAAAGGGAGATTGGGTCGAAGGAAAGAGATGTTACGAAACTGAGATAGAATCTTGCGAAGGAAGAGCAAACAAGAAGGACAACTGGCGACACAAAATCAAAGATGTACAAAAAAGTGAGAGATTGATGGTGGATACAATCGAAAGGAAAGAAGAAGAGATGTTGCGAAATTAATGCTAGCTCAGAACAAAATGATGAGCATACTATTACCAAAGAAGCAGTAGCAGAAAATAATAAAGAAGAAGAGGATGGCAAAGGTAACAAAAGCAAGAAATGTATGAATGATTAAGTTGTTGCGATACTCTCGCATTAAATAAAATTCTCAAAAATACATTTAATTGAATAACAAAGTAGAGATTGCGAAATTCAGATATAATATAATGATTTGCGAGACTCTTGCAGAGATAATGAATTTTACAGAAAATAATCAGAGAAGAATGACAAAAGAGAAAGAGGCGAACCTTTATGGCGTACACCCTAGTTCGCGAATACAATTTCGCAAGAGGAAAATGTAAGACCTAAAGTACGTCATATAAGGGGGTACCTGTTGCATGGCTCAGGGAAAGGCTACACCACCCCCGGAACCTAAGTCATGGAGATTTGGGGTCAATGAAGCCTATCCGGGAGAGGCACCTTGGATTCTCAGCTTAAGCATATGACTTAAGTTGGGCGACTAAGGTAATAAGGACTCTCCCAAGGAGGGCATAATCTGATCAAGGCGCCGAGGTACACGGTTGAGTCAAGAGTGCCGGGGGCGTTTGAAGCGTCCTTGCCATTCTTGATAAGTCTTGGCTTATACTGCACTCGGCCCGAAGAAAACCCAACTTAGGGTGCAGTCTCGTAACCATAAGCCCTATAGGTAAAAGGGATAAGAGGTTGGCAAAACAACTGGTTGTTGTTAAGACTGGATGGGAGGAGCTAACCTTGTATGGTAGAAGTACGCCTCCTTGAAGGGGAAACCAGGGGGAAGATAAGGGCGGCACCCTCCATTAGGGAGCTGATAAGTGTCTTAAGACGCAAATGTCATAAGGATTTTTATTCACAAGGATATTAAGGCTTGTCATATTTGTGCAACAATCCTGAAGAGGCAATAATACAAAAGAAAAAGATAAGACGAGATCAATGGGTTTTCGCATGAAAGTGCGAAGGCGTCCTGCGATTTCGTCGCAAGACGACAATGTCACGGGGCTTTATTTTCGCAAGAATATTTAGTCCTATCATATTGTCGCGACATTCCTGAAGAGGCCATAATACAAAAGAAAAAGTTAAGACAAGATAAATGGGTTTTTGCATGAAAGTGCAAGGACGTCCTGCGACTTTTCGCAATGACAAGAGGTGGCATAATAAGACCTTTAATTAGGAAGGCAAAATAACACCACACAGGAATGAGATTTTGAAAAGTAACAAAAATCACTTCGCAAAAGGCTGCGAAATTATATAATAAGAAAAGTTATATGAAATCTCTCATTTGGATTTAAATAACAGAGGCAAGTATGGGAATGTATGAAATTAGAAAATGTTATTTATCTCCATATGAGAGATTTACTCAAAAATTCAAGAATTAATAATTATATTGATTGTGTTGCAAAGAAGAATTGTTTTCATTCATGCAGGTTAAAATGGAAGAAACGCAAATATACAGAAAGAAGAAATAAGTGTACAAGTATTACAAAGAATCAAAGAAAGAAGTAAAGAATATTTCTTGGTTAATCCTCATTATTTTCACCAGACTTGTTTCCTTCTTCATCTGCGTCAGAATCTTTATCGCCATCAGAACTTCCATCACTATCAGACTCTTCATCGTCAGCTTCACTATCAGAGATAATCAAACTGGGAGTATTTTGTGGGATTTCTTCTAAAAGACAAGGATAGTCAGAATGAGGGATATTATGATCATCACAAACCATCTGGATGGTTTGATTGCGAAAATGCATAACGTCATTCTTAAAATTCTCAATAGTGATTATGATTTGATTCTTCAATCTAGAATACTTGTCGTTGCGAGAAGAAAGATTCTTTGCGAGTTCCTTCTTTTCAGCTTCAAGTTCTTCAATCTTTTCACGATATTTATTTTCAGAATCTGCGAACAAAAGGCAATCAATTATTAATTTGATGAAAATTCATAAGAAACAAAAGATTAGTAAAGAAGAGCAATTAGCAACCTTCTCTGTCAGAAATCATGTCTCTAATCAAGGCTGCATGTTCAACTTGGAGACTAACGTTTACGCCTAAATCTTTTCTAACATCATCTAAAATTTTCGCAGCCCAGACAAATTCATCTTCACTACTTATGAGAAGACGAGAACGAATTTGATTTTCCCTTTCGCAGAGTTCAATATTCTTGCGGTTAGCTTCATCTCGCTCAAGTTGAACTTCAAGGAGAGCCTCTTGGAATTTCTCTAAAGCCTTGGCACCTTGATCAGAGATACGATCCTTATCATCTATGAGACCGCTAATTTTGGTTCTTAATTCATTGGTTTTTTCTTTGGAATCAATAAGGAGACGCTTAAATCTATTGGCTAAGCCTAAACTGGATCTATGATCAATCTCTAAGAGCCGAAATTTCGATCTAAGTTCATTTATAGAAAGGGATGAAATTCTATCATTTGAGAAACTATTTAAAGAATTTTTAAGGCGTTCAAGAAGGGTATCATTATCCAAGGCATTAGGAAATGAGCGAAGAAGGGTAGCTTCATCAGAAAAACCATAAATGTCTGCAAAAATGATCATTTAAATAAGATAAAACAACAGGATGAATGAATAAGGAGAAAAGAGAAAAGCAACATACCGTAAAGCTGATTATTGGCTTGTTGAAGGCTAGAAATTTTATTCTTATATGAGGAAGAATCAATTTCTAATTGCCTATTTTTCTCGCGAAGACTTTTAACTTCAGCTTCCAAGTCCTCATTCTTTCTGCGAAATTGAAGATTCTTCTTTTCAAGATTTTCACGTCTTCTCTCTAGATCTGAGGCAACAAGAGCTTTTGAGTTATAATAATGAAAAAGTAAAAAGATAAAAGTATACCAGACTATTGAGAGAATGCAAGAAGTCGGGAGTCACTGATCTAGAAACTCCGCGAAGAGAGTTATCACCATCCAGTAAAGGGTCATCACAAAGGGTAGCGAGAGCTTTGCAGGTATTTGCGAATTGGTTATCTTCCATCCCTTGTAAAGAATCAGAAAAGAGGCCAGAAAGCTTAGCCATAGAAGATTCAGGTGGAGAATCTTCAGTTGCAGCAAGATCATCATTATCTTCATCACCCTTATCATTTTCAGAATTTTCGTTAGGAAGAACATTTGAAGGAGAAGGAGAACGAACTTTTCTTTTCTTTGGAGGAGGACCAGTTGATTGTTCCCTGCGAAGAGTACTTTTACCTTTGTCACCAATCTTCGCAGCATCAACAGATTCTTCTACTTCAGCAATAACCTTCACACACAGATAGAAATAAGAAATGGAAGCATAGAAGTAACAGTATTATTTAAAATCATAAAAGAAAATTTCTTACCTCATTTGTGTATGAGCGAAGAGCTAACAGAGTACTAGATTTCCCAGTCCTGTTATAAATATCTTTTAGTTTTTGGATCTGCGGAATATCGAAAGAGTTAGCGAACAGAATAGTAAAAATCAATAAAGAAGTATAAAATGAGTTAAAGGGGAGAATTATACCTATTTCTCCTTCTCGGGCCAGGAGAAAACCCAAGGTTGATATGCAGCGAGATTCGCAGGAAGAACGTTCGATCCAGCAATGTAAGGACCCTTTAGCATTAAAGGAAATACACACCATTTGTCATCTTTGGATTGGCGAGGAGTTGTGTTTTTACCAGAATGCCAGTCAATATCTCGCATAAGAATTTTGGCTTCATCAATGTTATCTTTTCTTCTTAATCGAATACCCCAGCGAGTATTCTCTTTCTTCATGGAGATAAGTTCGTAGTTTTCAAAGAAATTCGCCACTGTATATTTCTCAGCAACTATATCTAGGACTGCGAAATTTGGATCCCTAAGTTCTTTGGAGTAAAGAGATCCTCTACCAGCACCACGATTAGCAAACTCTAGCATCAGACAGATGCAGTCCCCACTTAGTTGGAAAATGGCTCGCGAAAACCACGGATGAGCAAGAATTTCATAAAATAAAGGAATATCTGGGTTGTAAAGAGGAATAGGGAGACCTGCGAGAATTTGACCTAGCGAAATTATGATTGATTGATCATCACAATTTTGATTGGAGAAATGCTTGACAGAAAGAATGGATTTGGCATTCACACCAGGAATGGGGGAGAGTGTAAGACCTTTATTAACAAGATATTTTTGGACATCTTGTAGATTCTTCTCATATCTATGACCACTTGGAGCCATTATTGAATATAGAGAATGAGAATGTATAGAAAGTAAAAGAATAGAAGGAAGAAAAAATTACAGCAGCAGAATTTGCAGAAGAATGATAGAGTTGCAGAGATGAGAAAATAAAAATAGAAGAGAAAGTAAAAAAGAAAAGTGCAAAGAGGGAGGGAGAAGAGTATATAAAGAAAATTTACTTCTCGAAGAAATAAACACCATTAAGACGAAGAGACGTGAGCGGTTGAAAGGTGGCGGTTACAGAAGACGTGTCAAGAAATAAATGGAAGAGAGAGTACGTGTGATAAATGTGGAATATGAAAAGATAAGCAGTTGCGGCATTTCTCACATCATTCTCTACTTTGCAGAGAAGATATGAGAAGAGGCAAGATGTAGGATCAGAATCTCGCAACAATTATGTCTCAGCGAAATTATCAATGGTATTGCACAGTAGCGTCGCAGAACAATTTCAAAAATGACGTCAGCAAGGATCATGAGAATTAATGTGATAGTCTTGCGAAAATTAGAGATCTTGCGAAATTAACATTTGTAAGGTTGCGAGAATGTCGCAAACCACATCCGAAAATAAAGGACAGATTAGTTGTCATCCACTATGTATTTCCTTATAAATAGTCATTTGAGTTGTAAAGAGGAGGGATCTATTTGAGTAAGAAACAAGTAAATGGTGAGAGAATGTTCAGAATAGAGATCATTCTTGATTTCTTTATTTTCGTTGTAAGAACATTCAAAAATTAATCAATAAAATTAAGAGTGTAAACCTCAAAATGAGCTGATCAACAATGAAATCATATGAGAGGTGTATTGTAGGATTTCCTGCAACTACAAGAGCTCTGATAACCTCTAAAAAGCTCAGGAAGACTCCAAAAAGATTTGAAAAGCTTAAAATTTAATTATACTCTGTTGCACTGGGATCTAAAAGCTAGGATATTCGTTAAAGAATGATAATAACAAATCCCTACAGTAGCGAAGATCAACTTTGGATTTTCTCAAAAAAGCCTTGAAAACTCTAAAAAACCCTAAAATATCTAAAGATCTCTGAAAACTCTAAAAAGATCAAAGTTAATTACTAGTATGTACTAGCCATGGGATTCGTTAAAGCCAACTTAAGGTAACCTAATTCTTTATAAAGAATGATACTAACAAAATTCCCTACAATAATGAAGATTATCTTTGAATGTTTCCTAAAAACACTAAAGAGCCCTGAAAGAGCTCAGAGAAACTCTAAAAAGCTCAGGAAGACTCCAAAACGCTTAGAAAAGCTTAAATTTAATTATACTCCGTAGCACTGGGATCTACAAGCTACGAGATTCGTTAAAGAATGATAATAACAAATCCCTATAATAGTGAAGATCAACTTTGAATGTTTTCTAAAAAGCCTTGAAAACTCTAAAAAAACCCTGAAAACTCTAAAAAGCCTAAAATATATAAAGAGCTCAGAAAAACTTTAAAAAGAGCTTGGTTAATTACATTTCGTAGCAATAGTATCTACTAGCCAGAGGATTCGTTAAAGCCAACTGAAAGTAACATAATTCTTTATAAAGAATGATACTAACTAAATTCCCTACAATAATGAAGATTATCTTTGAATGTTTCCTAAAAACCCTACAAACACTAAAGAGCCCTGAAAGAGCTCTGAGAAACTCTAAAAAGCTCAGGAAGACTCCAAAAAGCTTTGAAAAGCTTAAATTTAATTATCCTCCATAGCACTGAGTCGACAAGCAAGGAGATTTTTAGAGAATGATAATAACAAATCCTTATAGTGAAGATCAAATTTTTTAATGTTCTCTAAAAAGCCTTGAATACTATAAAAAGCCCGGAAAATTCTAAAAAGCCCTAAAATATATAAAGAGCTCTGAAAAATGTAAAGAGCTCTGAAAAACTCTAAAAATCTTTATGTTATTTACATTTCATAGCACTAGTATCTACTAGCCAGGGGATACGTTAAAGCCAACTGAAAGTAACTTAATTCTTTATAAAGAATGATACTAACAAAATTCCCTACAATAATGAAGATTATCTTTGAATGTTTCCTAAATATCCTACAAACACTAAAGAGCCCTGAAAGAGCTATGAGAAACTCTAAAAAGCTCAGGAAGACTCCAAAAAGCCTAAATTTAATTATACTCCGTTGCACTGGGATCTACAAGCTAGGAGATTCGTTAAATAATGAGAATAAAAAATCCCTACAATAGTGAAGATCAACTTTGAATGTTCTCAAAAAAGCCTTGAAAACTCTAAAAAACCCTGAAAACTCTAAAACGCCCTAAAATATCTAAAGAGCTATGAAAAACTATAAAAAGCTCTAAGTTAATTACATTTCGTAGCCCTCGTATCTACTAGCCAGGGATATCGTTAAAGCCAACTGAAAGTAACTTGTTTCTTTATAAAGAATGATACTAACAAAATACCCTACAATAATGAAAATTATCTTTGAATGTTTCCTAAAATCCCTAATAACACTAAAGATCCCTGAAAGAGCTCTGAGAAACTCTAAAAAGCAATAAGTTAAATACATTTCGTAGCACCAGTATCTACTAGCCAGGGGATTCTTCAAACCCAACTGAAAGTAACTTAATTCTTTATAAAGAATGATACTAACAAAATTCCCTACAATAATGAAGATTAATTTTGAATGTTTTCTAAATACCCCAAAAACACTAAAGAACCCTGAAAGAGCTCTGAGAAACTCTAAAAATCTCAGGAAAACTCCAAAAAGCTTAAATATTATTATACTCCGTAGCACTGGGATCCACAAGCTAGGAGATTCGTTAAAGAATGATAATAACAAATCCCAACAATAGTGAAGATCAACTTTGAATGTTCTCTAAATAGCCTTGAAAACTCTAAAAAAACCTGAAAACTCTAAAAATCCCTAAAATATTTAAAGAGCTCTGAAAAATCCAAAGAGCTATGAGAAACTCTAAGAAGCTCTGAAAAAGCTTTAAGTTAATTATATTTCGTAGCACTAGTATCTACTAGCCAGGGGATTCGTTAAAGCCAACTGAAAGTAACTTAATTCTTTATAAAGAATGATACTAAAAAAATACCCTACAACAATGAAGATTATCTTTCAATGTTTCCTAAAATCCCTAAAAACACTAAAGAGCCCTGAAAGAGCTCTGAGAAACTCTAAAAAGCTCAGGAAGACTTCAAAAAGATTTGAAAAGCTTAAAATTTAATTATACTCTGTTGCATTGGGATCTACAAGCTAGGAGATTCATTAAAGAATGATAATAACAAATCCCTACAGTAGAGAAGATCAACTTTGGATTTTCTCAAAAAAGCCTTCAAAACTCTAAAAAACCCTAAAATATCTAAAGAGCTCTGAAAAACTCTAAAAAGCTCTAAGTTAATTACTAGTATGTACTAGCCAGGGGATTCGTTAAAGCCAACTTAAGGTAACTTAATTCTTTATAAAGAATGATACTAACAAAATTCCCTACAATAATGAAGATTATCTTTGAATGTTTCCTAAAAACACTAAAGAGCCCTGAAAGAGCTCAGAGAAACTCTAAAAAGCTCAGGAGGACTCCAAAAAGCTTAGAAAAGCTTAAATTTAATTATACTCTGTGGCACTGGGATCTACAAGCTACGAGATTCATTAAAGAATGATAATAACAAATCCCTACAATAGTGAAGATCAACTTTGAATGTTTTCTAAAAAGCCTTGAAAACTCTAAAAAACCCTGAAAACTCTAAAAAACCATGAAAACTCTAAGAGCTCTGAAAACTGTAAAAAGCTCTTGGTTAATTACATTTCGTAGCAGTAGTATCTACTAGCCAGGGGATTTGTTAAAGCCAACTGAAAGTAACATAATTCTTTATAAAGAATGATACTAACTACATTCCCTACAATAATGAAGATTATCTTTGAATGTTTCCTAAAAACCCTACAAACACTAAAGAGCCTTGAAAGAGCTCTGAGAAACTCTAAAAAGCTCAGGAAGACTCCAAAAAGCTTTGAAAAGCTTAAATTTAATTATACTCCGTAGCAATGAGTCGACAAGCAAGGAGATTCTTTATAGAATGATAATAACAAATCCTTATAGTGAAGATCAAATTTTAATGTTCTCTAAAAAGCCTTGAATACTCTAAAAAGCACGGAAAACTCTAAAAAGTCCTAAAATATATAAAGAGCTCTGAAAATCTAAAGAGCTCATAAAAACTCTAAAATCTTTATGTTATTTACATTTCATAGCACTAGTATCTACTAGCCAGGGATACGTTAAAGCCAACTTAAAGTAACTTAATTCTTTATAAAGAATGATACTAACAAAATTCCCTACAATAATGAAGATTATCTTTGAATGTTTCCTAAAAACCCTACAAACACTAAAGAGCCCTGAAAGTGCTATGAGAAACTCTAAAAAGCTCAGGAAGACTCCAAAAAGCTTAAATTTAATTATACTCCGTTGCACTGGGATCTACAAGCTAGGAGATTCGTTAAAGAATGAGAATAAAAAATCCCTACAATAGTGAAGATCAACTTTGAATGTGTAGGATCAGAATCTCGCAGCAATAATGCCTCAGCGAAATTATCAACAACACAACAGTGTCGCAGAACAATTTCAGAAATGACATAATAAACGACGTCATCTAAATCATGAAAAAAATATGATGGTCCTGCGAAAATTAGAAAGTTTGCGAGATTAACATTTGTAAGGTTGCGAGAATGTCGCAAGCCATATCCGAAAATAAAGGACAGATTAGCTGTCGTCCACTATGTAATTCCCTATAAATAGCCGTTTAGTTGTAAAGGAAAAGAGAGAGATATTGTCTGAGTGAAAAACAAGTAAATAGGAGAGAGAAAATCTGGAGCAGAGGTTATTCTTGATTCCTTTATCTTTTCTTGTAAGATTGTTCAAAGATTCATTAATAAAATTAAGATTGTTAATCTAAAATGAGTTGAATGTTAATGAAATCTTATGAGGGGTGTAGTGTAGGATTTCCTGCAACTACATAATGGTGCTAGAAACAGGGAGGCTGAAGATTGAAAGTTGAAGATTGTTGTTGAGATTGTTCAAATCAAGAAAGTGATTAAACAAATCAGTGAACCAGTTAAAAGAAAAATGATTAGAGTCAATGAAGATGACAAAATATTGGAGTGTAATATGATAACTAAAACAATGGTTAATGAATTCTATGAAAACATCAAAGGTAGGATACATAAACGAGATTTTGAAGGAAGGAAGGCTATGGCGGTAGAAAAGACATCACCTTTGAAAGATTGGGAAAAGCAAAAAATCACATTCATGGCGGCAGAAATACCAAAAGAAAATTTGAACCACACATCTCCATTGGTTATTACAGTGCCTATTACGCGAAAAGAGAAGGGGACAACAACAAAATCCACGGAAGAATGGACATTGAACAAAACTTTAGTCTATACAGGAAGTTCAGTGGATATTTTATCATGCGTTCAGGGGAATGGGATTTAAAGATGAATAAATGTCCAGTTCAACATATCTTGTTCATGGCTTTGGAAAATCCACAACAAAACCTAAAGGAGAAATAGTGGTACGAATTCACTAGGAGAGATCGAAACACACGTGACACTATGCGTGGTGGATATGGAATCGCCATATAATATGTTGCTAGGAAGACCATGGATACATGCGATAAAAGCTGTAGTATCAACGTCGCATCAATGTATTAAATTCCCCACACCAAATGGAATAGGTGAAATCAGAGGAGATGTTGACAATGCGAAATTATGTCATCAAATTGAAGTAAAGCATTATGAAGGACGAGCAAAAAAGAAACAATTTCGCAGAAAGTTGGCAAAGGAGGAAAAGAAAGAAGAAGAATTTAGAGTGTACACGATAAGGGCAAAAGAAGGCAGGGGAATACCCAGCGAAATTTCGGAAGAAGGAGAAGGACCTGTGAAAACAATAAAAGAACCAACACCAATGGGAGAACCCAAGTCCAGTTACACTGCCGCAGAACCAACAAAAGATGTAAACGTTGGGACTATAGAAGAACCTCTAATATTGAGAATTGGAACCAAGATGGATGTAGAAGAAGAAGAAAGAATTGTTAACCTTTTGCGAGAATATAAAGACATTTTCGCAGGGAGCATGGATGAGATACCGGGAATAGATCCATCAATTGCATGTCACAAGCTGGAGATTAACAAGAATGTGAGACCATTTAAACAAAGAGTAAGAAAAATCGCAACAGCCTACCATTCCCAAATAGAAGAAGAACTACAGAAAATGCTTGATGCAGGAATTATAAGAGAAGCTAAATACCCAGGGTGTATAGAGAACATGGTCATTGTTCCAAAGAAAAACAAAGGAATGAGGATTTGCATAGATTTCACTGATTTAAACAAAGCCTTCCCTAAAGATAGCTTTCTGTTACCAGATATTCCTCAAATGGTGGAATCAGCAGCGGGAAATGATAGGGTATCGTCTTTAGATGGGTACAAAGGATATAACCAGATCCCTCTCGCTGAAGAAGATCAAGAGCGTACTGCTTTTTTCGCCCCTAGAGGTTTATATTGTTACACGAAAATGCCATTTGGTTTGCGAAATGCGGGAGCAACATACCAAAGAATGGTAGAGAAGGTGTTCGCGAAATGGATACACAAAACATTAGAAGTATACGTGGACGACATGTTAGTAAAGTGTAAAGAAGCCAAAGACCATGTACAGGACCTGAGGAAGATTTTTGAACAAATGCGGCAGTATGACATTAAACTGAATCCTGAGAAGTGTACCATTGGAGTTGCATCGGGAAATTTTTTAGGCTACATTGTATCAAAGGAACGAATACAGGTTGATCCAGAAAAAGTGCAAGCAGTTCGTGACATGCCAACACCAGCAACAATAAAAGATGTACAGAAGTTGAATGGACTTTTAGCTTCGCTAGGGAGATTCATTTCGCGATCATCAGACAAATGCAAGTATTTTTTCGACATACTCAAGAAGGGTGCGAAATTCAAATGGACTGATGAATGCGAAAAAGCTTTTCAAGGGATCAAAGAACATCTTATGAATACATCTATTTTACAAAAAGCAGAATCAGGAGAAGAATTATTAATCTATCTTGCGACGACATCGCATGCATTAAGTGTCGTGTTATTGCGAATAGACGCAGGAGTGGAGAAACCCATCTATTACATTAGCAAAACTTTTAATACTGCCGAGAAGAATTACTCAAAGATTGAGAAGCTAATCTTAGCATTAGTTTATGCATTATTTAAGCTCCGCATATATTTTCAAGCGCACAAAATAAAGGTATTAACAAAAGTACCAATTGAATCAGTGATGAAGAATTCAAAAAGATCAGGAAGAGTGGAGAGATGGAATGCACAAGTAGGCCACTTTGATATTAAATATGAAATTTTGTCTTCACCAAAATCACAAGTTGTTGCAGATTTCTTGGCAGAATTTCCTTTAGAAGAAGATGAAGCGGTAGAAGAAATGATGGATATAGAAGAAGAACACGGAGATCCAAAAGACTTATTAACATAACCAAATAGATGGGAGATATTGATGGATCATCAAATGGAGAAGGCAATGGAGTTGGAATTGTTTTAATTTCGCCAGAAGGAGCGAGATGGATTTTTCATTCAGATTGGAATTCTCATCCACTAATAACGAAACGGAATATGAAGCTGTGATAACTGCCTTAAAGTTCACAATAAAAATGAAACTAGAAAATTCCAGGATCACTAGTGATTCACAGCTAGTTATTCGCCAAATAAAGGGAGAGTACACTACAAATGAACCATCCTTGAAGAAATAAAAGAAGCTCGTTGAAGAATTGCCAGCGAAAATCCCAAAAATAAAATGGAGGCACATTTCAAGGAAGGATAACAGACTCGCAGACGCTTTTGCTTTCATCTCAAGCATGATGACAGATCCAACTGCGAGATGCATAAAAATACAGACACTTCTGTCACCATCAATCAATAAAGAAGAAGAAGAAGTGAACGTGATGATAATAGACGGTGGAGAAGAAGAACAAACGAACAATATCGCAGATTGGAGAACAAAACTTCATGCATATTTGGCGAAAGTAAAAACACCAAGAAATAGATTGGAAGCACACAAGTTAAAAAGCCGCGCAACAAATTATGAATTAAGAGATGGGCTGCTATACCGAAAATCCTTTAATGGACCATCACTCAGATGTTTGACATGAGAAGAAGGAGAAAAGGTGCTAAAAATGTTACATAGTGGGGATGCTGGCAATCATAGCGGGGGAAGATCTTTGGCACATAGAGCAAAAATGCAAGGATGTTACTGGCCATACATGCACGAAGATGCAAAACAAATATCAAGACGTTGCGAAGATTGTCAGCGACATGGAAAAAATACATGCACCTGGAGCACCCTTGTCATCTTCAACCAGTGTGTGGCCTTTTGGAAAGTTGGGCTTAGATATTGTGGGGCCATTTTTACCAGGATCTGGACAAAGAAGATACTTAATAGTCGCAACAGATTATTTCACAAAATGGACAGAAGTGAAGGCAGTACAGCATATTCGCGACAAAGATATCTTTGCATTCATATTCGAAAATATCATTTGCAGATTCGGAATTCCTGCGCAGTTGGTATCTGATAATGGGAAACAGTTTGAAGGACAGAACATAGAAATGTTACTTAATGCATTTAAGATAAAATGTGGAAAGTCTACTCCTTTGTATCCACAAACTAATGGGCAAGCAGAGGCAACAAACAAAACAATTGCAGATATATTAAAGAAGAAATTATAAGGACATCATAGAGCATGGTGCGAACAAGTACATAATGCAGTATGGGCTTATAATACAACTAGAAGAGAAGCTACTGGAATGTCACCTTTTTGTTTAACATACGGAGTTGAAACGGTGTTACAAACAAAAGTTGTTATTCTGACAACAAAGAGAGAAGCTTGGGAGAAAATCTTAGTGCGGGTTTGATCTTAAGCAAACTTGATGAATTAGAAGAAAAAATAGAAAGAGCTTTACAACATATGGAGAATTATCAGCGAAGATTAGCCCGAGAATATAATAAACGTGTCAAAGTACGCGAATTCCAACCAGGAGATTTAGTTCTGCGAGAGACACCAATATATCAACGAGAAAATGGTGGAAAGTTAACGAAAAATGGGATGGACCTTACATCATTAAGGAGATAGTTGGAACAGGAGCTTATAAATTAATGGATCCAGAAGGTAGAGATGTTGGTCATAGACTTGACAGACCATGGAACAGATTGTACATAAAAAGATATTATCCGTAAGAAGCTTTGAGAAGTTATGGATTCTGAAAGAATAGTTGCGAGATTATTCATATCAAAACAAGATCATGATGTGCGAAACTTTCGTAGAGATAATCATAGAACAATGACATAAAAGAAAGGGGCGAACCTTTATGGCGTACACCCTAGTTCGCAAATAAAATTTCGCAAGAGGCAAATGTAAGACCTAAAGTACGTCATATAAGGGGGTACCTGTTGCATGGCTCAGGGAAAGGCTACACCGCCACCGGAACCTGAGTCATGGAGATTTAGGGTCAATAAAGCCCATCCGGGAGAGGCACCTTGGATTCTCAGCTTAAGCATATGACTTAGGTTGGGTGACTAAGGTAATAAGGACTCTCCCAAGGAGTGCAGAATCTGATCAAGGCGCCGAGGTACACAGTTGAGTCAAGAGTGCCAGGGGCATCTGGAGCGTACCTTGCCATTCTTGACAAGTCTTGGCTTATACTTCACTCGGCCCGAAGAAAAACCCACTTAGGGTGCAGTCTCGTAACCATAAACCCTATAGGTAAAAGGGATAAGAGGCTGCGAAAACAACTGGTTGTTGTTAAGACTGGATGGGAGGAGCTAACCTTGTATGGTAGAAGTACGCCTCCTTGAAGGGGAAACCAGGGGGGAGATAAGGGCGGCACCCTCCATTAGGGAGCTGATAAGTGTCTTAAGACGCAAATGTCATGAGGCTTTTTACTCGCAAGGGTATTAAGGCTTGTCATATTTGCGCAACAATCCTGAAGAGGCAATAATACTAGAGAAAAAGATAAGGCGAGAAAAATGGGTTTTCGCATGAAAGTGCGAATACGTCATGCGATTTCTTCGCAAGACGACAATGTAATGGGGCTTTATTTTCGCAAGAATATTTAGGACTATCATATTGTCGCAACATTCCTGAAGAGGCAATAATACAAAAGAAAAAGTTAAGGCAAGATCAATGGGTTTTTGCATGAAAGTGCAAGGACGTCCTGCGATTTTGTCGCAATGACAAGAGGTGGCATAATAAGACCTTTAATTAGGAAGGCAAAATAAGACCACATGACAAAAAAAAAATATTTATAAGTATTCATAACATATCATTTCTCGCAAGAAAGATAATGAGAGGCAAGTATGGGAATCAGTAACTTAATTATTTAAAGAGCTCTGAAAAATCCAAAGAGCTATGAGAAAATCTAAGAAGCTCTGAAAAACTTTAAGTCAATTATATTTCGTAGCACAAGTATCTACTAGCCAGGGGATTCGTTAAAGCCAACTGAAAGTAACTTAATTCTTAATAAAGAATGATACTAACAAGATACCTTACAATAATTAAGACTATCTTTGAATGTTTCCTAAAATCCCTAAAAACACTAAAGAGCCCTGAAAGAACTCTGAGAAACTCTAAGTTAATTAAATTTCGAAGCACTAGTATCTACTAGCCAGGGAATTCTTTAAACCCAACTGAAAGTAACTTAATTCTTTATAAAGAATGATACTAACAAATTCCCTATAATAATGAAGATTATCTTTGAATGTTTCCTAAAAACCCTAAAAACACTAAAGAGCCCTGAAAGAGCTCTGAGAAATTCTGAAAAGCTCAGGAAGACTCTTAAAAGCTTTGAAAAGCTTCAATTTAATTATACTCCGTAGCACTGGGATCTACAAGCTAGGGGATTCGTTAAAGAATGATAATAACAAATCCATACAATAGTGAAGATCAACTTTGAATGTTCTCTAAACAGCCTTGAAAACTCTAAAAACCCTGAGAACTCTAAAAAGCCCTAAAATATCTAAAGAGCTCTGAAAAATCCAAAGAGCTCTGAGAAACTCTAAAAAGCTCTGAAAAATCTTTAAGTTAATTATATTTCGTAGCACTAGTATCTACTAGCCAGGGGATTCGTTAAAGCCAACTGAAAGTAACTTAATTCTTTATAAAGAATTATACTAACAAAATTCCCTACAATAATGAAGATTATCTTTGAATGTTTCCTAAAAACACTAAAGAGCCCTTAAAGAGCTCTGAGAAACTTTAAAATCTCAGGAAGACTCCAAAAAGCTTTGAAAAGCTTAAATTTAATTATACTCCGTAGCCCTGGGATCTACAAGCTAGGATATTCGTTAGAGAATGATAATAACAAATCCCTGCAATATTGAAGATGAAATTTGAATGTTCTCAAAAAAGCCTTGAAAACTCTATAAAAACCCTGAAAACTCGAAAAATCCCTAAAATATCTAAAGAGCTCTTAAAATCTCTTAAAAGCTCTAAGTTAATTACATTTCGTTGCACTAGTATCTACTAGCCAGGGGATTCCTTAAAGCCAACTGAAAGTAACTTAATTCTTTATAAAGAATTATACTAACAAAATTCCCCACACCGTAAAAACACTAAAGAGCCCTGAAAGAGCTCCATAGCATTGGGGTCTTGATTGTTAATTTCAATGATGTTGTAGTAAAAGGTTCGTTGAGACTTGTGAAGGAAGATTTTTTTAGACTTAATTTTTATAAATAAAAATAACAAACTCAATTAAAAAGTGTTGTAAAAATTATGGAGAGACCGGGGTTAGGATTCCACCATTGGTCGATATTAGTGATTTAATAAAACAATAATTACGCAATTCAACATTCAAATTGATTCTAATAGTATTGCCTTGACATGTAGATTTCCAAAAGAATAGATGTTAATCCAAGCACAGAATATCAAGAGAAAATACACCTAACCGTTCCGATATTGTTTTGCAATTTCATATTAATGCCGCTAGTGAGTAAGTAACAAAAAGAAATTCTCTGGATCGAATTTGATAGAAGTCGGCATTGATTATGATGGAATATCTATGCCAGAAGTGTTTCCGGCATGCTCACGTTTTTGATCGATGCCGGCTTTATCAATCTCCGTGCAGGAATTAACATGAAGTGTTGCCGGCATGCTCGTGTTTTTGTAGTCAATTCCGGCTTTGTAGGAGTTGGAGTAAGGTCTGTTATTGTATTTAACTTTGTTTTATTTAGAATCGACACTGCCAGCCACTTTATGCTACTGTCAAGAACAATGCAAGTTAATGAGAAAATGCATTCATTGATATGCTCTTTGTTTTGTATAATGTGAACTAGTTATATTGATTGGTATCCATGGACATCAGAATGTGCAAACAATGATAAATCTCATGAAGAAATTTCACCCCCACCAACACAAACAACAACTACAGGATTGAAAAGGGAGTCGTTCCAGAAAAAGAACGTTTTAAGCGTGTTGGTATGTCGGAACTGGTCTACAAGCTTGGAAATTCGTTAAAGAATGATAATAATAAATCCCCAAAAAAGTGAAGATCAACTTTGAATGTTCTCTAAAAAACCTTGAAAACTCTAAAAAACCTTGAAAACTCTAAAAAGCCTTAAAATGTCTAAAGATCTATGAAAAATCTAAAGACCTCTGAAAAATCTAAAGAGCCCTGAAAAGCTTTAAGTTAATTATATTTCGTAGCACCAGTATCTACTAGCCAGGGGATTCTTTAAAGCCAACTGAAAGTAACTTATTTCTTTATATAGAATGATACTAACAAAATTCCCTACAATAATGAAGATTATCTTTGAATGTTTCCTAAAAACCCTAAAAACACTAAAGAGCCCTGAAAGAGCTCTGAGAAACTCTAAAAAGCTCAGGAAGACTCCAACAAGCTTTGAAAAGCTTAAATTTAATTATACTCCGTAGCACTGGGATCTACAAGCTAGGAGATTCGTTTAAGAATGATAATAAAAAATCCCTACAATAGTGAAGATCAACTTTGAACGTTCTCTAAAAAGCCTTGAAAACCCTAAAAAAACATGAAAACTCTAAATAGCCCTAAAATATCTAAAGAGCTTTGAAAAATCTAAAGAGCTCTGATAAACTCTAAAAAGCTCTAAAAAACTCTAAAAAGCTCTGAAAAAGCTTTAAGTTAATTAAATTTCGTAGCACCAGTATCTACTAGCCAGGGGATTCTTTAAACCAACTGAAAGTAACTTAATTCTTTATAAAGAATGATACTAACAAAATTCCCTACAATAATGAAGATTATCTTTGAATGTTTCCTAAAAACACTAAAGAGCCCTGAAAGAGCTCTAAGAAACTCTAAAAAGCTCAGGAAAACTCTTAAAAGCTTTGAAAAGCTTAAATTTAATTATACTTCGTAGCACTGGGCAGGGGCGGAGTCAGAAACTATGAGGTGGGGGTGCAACAAAAAATTTTAGGGGTGCAAAAGAGCAAAAATGGGCTTATGTGTTAAAAAAAAATCTTGTTGGGCATATATTAGGCTTTGGAGCCACCCGGGCAGGGGGTGCAACTGCCCACCCTTGCAATGGGCTGGCTCCGCCCCTGGCACTGGGATCTACAAGCTAGGAGATTCGTTAAAGAATGATAATAACAATTCTTTATAAAGAATCAAGGTTTTTTAGAGTTTTCAAGGCTTTTTAGAGAACATTCAAAGTTGATCTTCACTATTGTAGGGATTTGTTATTATCATTCTTTAAAGAATCTCCTAGCTTGTAGATCCCAGTGCTACGGAGTATAATTAAATTTAAGGTTTTCAAAGCTTATGGGAGTCTTCTTGAGCTTTTTAGAGTTTCTCATAGCTCTTTCAATGCTCTTTAGTGTTTTTAGGAAACATTCAAAGATAATCTTCATTATTGTAGGGAATTTTGTTAGTATAATTCTTTATAAAGAATTAAATTACTTTCAGTTGGCTTTAACGAATCCCCTGGCTAGTAGATACTAGTGTTACGAAATGTAAATTAACTTAGAGATTTTTAGAGTTTTTCAAAGCTCTTTAGATTTTTCAGAGCTCTTTAGATATTTAAGGGCTTTTAGAGTTTTCAGGGTTTTTTAGAGTTTTCAAGGCTTTTTAGAGAACATTTAAAGTTGATCTTCACTTTTTTAGGGATTTATTATTATCATTCTTTAACGAATTTCCAAGCTTGTAGATCCCTGTGCTACGGAGTGTAATTAAATTTAAGGTTTTCAAAGCTTTTTGGAGTCTTCTAGAACATTTTAGAGTTTCTCAGAGCTCTTTCAGGGCTCTTTAGTTTTTTTACGGTTTTTAGGAAACATAACTAAAATAATCTTCATTATTGTAGGGAATTTTGTTAGTATCATTCTTTATAAAGAATTAAGTTACTTTCAGTTGGCTTTAAAGAATCCCATGGCTAGTAGATACTGGTGCTACGAAATATAATTAATTTAAATCTTTTTCAGAGCTTTTTAGAGTTTTTCAGAGCTCTATAGATTTTTCAGAGCTCTTTAGATATTTTAGGGCTTTTTAGAGTTTTCCGGGTTTTTTAGAGTTTTCAAGGGTTTTTAGAGAACATTCAAAGTTGATCTTCGCTATTGTAGGAATTTGTTATTATCATTTTTTAACGAATCTCCTAGCTTGTAGATCTCAGTGCTATGGAGTATAATTAAATTGAAGCTTTTCAAAGCTTTTAAGAGTCTTCCTGAGCTTTTCAGAATTTCTCAGAGCTCTTTCAGGGCTCTTTAGTGTTTTTAGGGTTTTTAGGAAACATTCAAAGATAATCTTCATTATTATAGGGAATTTGTTAGTATCATTCTTTATAAAGAATTAAGTTACTTTCAGTTGGGTTTAAAGAATTCCCTGGCTAGTAGATACTAGTGCTTCGAAATTTAATTAACTTAAAGCCTTTTCAGAGCTCTTAAGAGTTTTTCAGAGCTCTTTAGATATTTTTCAGAGCTCTTTAGATATTTTAGGGTTTTTTAGAGTTTTCAGGGTTTTTTAGAGTTTTCAAGGCTTTTTAGAGAACATTCAAAGTTAATCTTCACTATTGTAGGGAATTGTTATTATCATTATATAGGAAAGAAATAAGTTACTTTCAGTTGGCTTTGACGAATCCCATGGCTAGTAGATACTAGTGCTATGAAATGTAAATTAACTTAGAGTTTTTCAGAGCTTTTTAGAGTTTTTCAGAGCTCTTTAGATTTTTCAGAGCTCTTTAGATATTTTAGGGCTTTTTAGAGTTTTCAGGGTTTTTGTAGGATCAGAATCTCGCAATGACAATGTTTCAGCGAAATTATCAGTGACACAGTACAACTGCGTCGCAGAACAATTTCAGAAATGGTAAAATAAATGACGTCAGCTAAGATCACGAGAAAGATATGATAATCCTGCGAAAATTAGAGAGTTTTCGAAATTAACATCTGTAAGGTTGCGAGAATGACGCAAACCATACCCGAAAATAAAGGACAGATTATCTGTCATCCACTATGTATTTCCTTATAAATAGTCGTTTGAATTGTAAAGAATGGGAGAGATATTTTTTGAGTAAGAAACAAGTAAATAGGAGAGAGAAAGTTTAGAGCAGAGATCATTCTTTAGTTCTTTATCTTTTCTTGTAAGAACATCCAAAGATTACTAAATAAAATTAAGAATATAAACCTAAAATGAGTTGATTAATGATGAAATCACATGAAGAGTGTAGTGTAGGATTTCCTGCAACTACATAATGGTGCTAGAAACAGGGAGGAGTTGAAGATTATTCTAGAAAAAGATAAAGATTGATATTGAGATTTGTGAAAATTTAAAGTGATTGATTAAGAATTTTTCATAATTTCTTGCAATACTGTTAACATTGAAGAAATGGCTAGAAGAAGAAATACATCCGAACAACCAACTACTATTAGAAGAAGCAAAAGAATTGCTGGAAGAGAAAGAAGTGAAATGGGAGAATCTAATATAATGAGAACTAATAGAGAAAATAAAATTCAACCGCCAATTCAACAAACACTAGTTCAAGAGAGGAATACAGATTATGACAGGGTGAGCATACACACTTGGCGATCAAATTCAGCAGATGAAATAGAAGAAGAGCAACAAAACAGAAATTATAGACAGGAAGAGAGAAATCACGAAGCAGATGAAAGAATAATTCATGGACGTGAGGAAATTGGAGCGTTAGAAACATTGAGACGAAGAATACATGAAGAAAGAAGATCTGAGGCAGAAGAACGTGCAAATTTAACAAGGCAAAATCACGAATTAAGGATGGAGAATATAAGACTACAGAATAGAAGATCAAGAAGTATTACAAAATCATATTCAAGATCGACTAGAAGAGAAATGAGGCGAAATTCACCCACAATCAATGCTGGAAATAATATTCAAGAAGAAATATCAAATCCTAATGAAGAAAATCGCGAAAATAGAGAAAGAACTGATGATCGTTACGTTCCACAAAATGAAACTTTTGATGATGGGCAAATTGGAGAAAATCAAGAGAACGGACAAAATCAGGGACAAAATAACCAAGATGGCGAAGGAAATCAAGAGGAAGGAAGAAGAATTTTACATGTGAGAGAAACTCAAAGAAATCAACAAACAATTGAAGAAGAAATTGAAAGACATTATGCTGAACAAGCACGTTTAATCTGCGAACGTGAAAGATTTAGAACGGAAATGGAAGAACAAGAGCTTCAGGAGACAATTCGCCAGAACAATCATGACAATCGAGAAAGAAGGCGTACACAAAACCGGAATAATGATAATCTCAATGAGGAGTATCATAGAGTAAAGAGAATGGCTGAAAGATAGCGAATTGAATTGATAAGAAATGAACAAAATAATGGAGGGGAAAATGAAAGGCATCATCATTTGCGAATTCAAGATAGAGATGAGGAAGAGAATCGCAGAAGAAGACGAGATGAGGATAATGAAGAAGAGATGCAAAATTTCGCGAGAGAAGATAGACGTGAACGCAGAAGAAGAGAAGCAATTAAAGAGACCAATGGATCAAGATTCAGGTGTAAATAAACAAATCTTGGAAGAATTAGAAGAAATGAGAGGAATGCTAAATAACAGAGGAGAAGTAGGTAGAAGACAATTGGATGAAGCAATAGAAGAAGCTGCGAAAACTCCATTTACAAGGGAGGTACAATTAGGAGGAATACCACCGAAATGCAATTTGCCCGCATTAACCAGCATTTTTGATGGAACAACTTGTGCAATTCAGCACATTAAAGCCTATGTGAGGTGCATGTTACAATGGGAAAAGATGATGATCTTATACCATCAACATATAAGATATATGGTTTTAATGGTACTGCTAACAAGCCTAAAGGGGAGGTTACTATGCGAATTCCATTGAAGGGAATATCTTCTGAAATCTCATTTTGTGTCGTTGATGTAGAATCACCCTACAATGCATTAATTGGTCGACCTTGGCTACATGGGATTCTAGGTGTAGCTTCAACTTTCCACCAATACATTAAATTCCCTCACCCCAATGGTGTAGGAATCATAAAGGGAGATTGGGTCGAAGGAAAGGGATGTTACGAAACTGAGATAGAATCTTGCGAAGGAAGAGCAAACAAGAAGGAAAACTGGCGACACAAAATCCAAGATGTACAAAGAAGTGAGAGGTTGATGGTGGATACAATCGAAAGGAAAGGAGAAAAGATGTTGCGAAATTAATGCTATCTCAGAATAAAAATGATGAACATATCACTACCAAAGAAGCAGTAGAAGAAAATAATAAAGAAGCAGAGGATGGCAAAGGTAATAAAAACAAGAAACGTATGAATGATTAAGTTGTTGCGATACTCTCGCAATAAGTAAAATTCTCAAAAATACATTTGATTGAACAACAAAGTTGAGATTGCGAAATTCAGATATAATATAATGATTTGCGAGACTCTCGCAGAGATAATGAATTTTACAGAAAATAATCAGAGAAGAATGACAAAAGAGAAAGAGGCGAACCTTTATGGCGTACACCCTAGTTCGCGAATATAATTTCGCAAGAGGCAAATGTAAGACCTAAAGTATGTCATATAAGGGGGTACCTGTTGCATGGCTCAGGAAAAGGCTACACCACCCCCGGAACTTGAGTCATGGAGATTTGGGGTCAATGAAGCCCATCCGGAAGAGACACCTTGGATTCTCAGCTTAAGCATATGACTTGGATTGGGCGACTAAGGTAATAAGGACTCTCCCAAGGAGTGCAGATCTGATCAAGGCGCCGAGGTACACGGTTGAGTCAAGAGTGCCAGGGACGTTTGAAGCATACCTTTCCATTCTTGACATGTCTTGGCTTATACTGCACTCGGCCTGAAGAAAACCCCACTTAGGGTGCAGTCTCGTAACCATAAGCCTTATAGGTAAAAGGGATTAGAGGCTGCGAAAACAACTGGTTGTTGTTAAGACTGGATGGGAGGATCTAACCTTGTATGGTAGAAGTACGCCTCCTTGAAGGGGAAACCAGGGGGAGATAAGGGAGGAACCCTCCATTAGGGAGCTGATAAGTGTCTTAAGACGCAAATGTCATGAGACTTTTTATTCGCAAGGATATTAAGGCTTGTCATATTTGTGCAACAATCCTGAAGAGGCAATAATACAAAATAAAAAGATAAGACGATATCAATGGGTTTTTGCAGGAAAGTGCGAAGACGTCCTGCGATTTCGTCGCAAGACGGCAATGTCATGGGGTTTTATTTTCGCAAGAATATTTAGGCCTGTCATATTGTGGCAGCATTCCTGAAGAGGCCATAATACAAAAGAAAAAGTTAAGGCAAGATCAATGGGTTTTTGCATGAAAATGCAAGGACGTCCTGCGATTCTGTCGCAATGACAAGAGGTGGCATAATAAGACCTTTAATTAGGAAGGCAAAATAAGACCACACAGGAATGAGATTTTGAAAAGAAACAAAATTCACTTCGCACAAGATTGCGAAGTTATACAATAAGAATTTTTTTATGAAATCTCTCATTTGGATTCAAATAACAGAGGCAAGTATGGGAATGTATGAAATTAGAAAATGTTATTTGCTCCCATATGATAGATTTACTCAAAGATTCAAGAATTAATGATTATATTGATTAACTGTATTGCAAAGAAGAATTGTTTTAATTAATGCAGGTCAAAATAAAAGAAATACAATGTACAAGTATTACAAAGTATCAAAGAAAGAAATGAAGACTACTTCTTGGTTAATCCTTCATTATCTTCATTAGACTTATTCCCTTCTTCGTCTGCGTCAGAATATTCATCACCATCAGAACTTCCATTACTATCAGATTCTTCATCATCAGCTTCGCTATCAGAGATAATCAAACTGGGAGTATTCTATGGGATTTCTTCTAAAAGACAAGGATAATCAGAATGTGGGATATTATGATCATCACAAACCATTTGGATAGTTTGATTGCGAAAATGCATAGCATCATTCTTAAAATTCGCAACAGTGATCTTGATTTGATTCTTTAATCTAGAATACTTGTCGTTGCGAGAAGAAAGATTCTTTGCGAGTTCCTCCTTTTCAGCTTCGAGTTCCTCAATCTTTTCACGATATCTATTTTCAGAATCTGCGAGCAAAAGACAATCAATTATTAACTTGATGGGAATTCATAAGAAGCAAAAAATTAGCAAAGAAGAGCAGTTAGTAACCTTCTCTGTCAGAAATCATATCTCTAATCAAGGCTGTATGCTCAACTTGAAGACTAACATTTACACCTAACTCTTTTCTAGCATCATCTAAGATTTTCGTAGCCCAAACAAATTCATCCTCACTACTTATAAGAAGACGAGAACGAATTTGATTTTCCCTTTCGCAGAGTTCGATATTCTTGCGGTTAGCTTCATCTCGTTCAAGTTGAACTTCAAGAAGAGCCTCTTGGAACCTCGCCAAAGCCTTGGCACCTTGATCAGAGATGCGATCCTTATCATCTATGAGACCACTAATTTTGGTTCTTAACTCATTGGTTTTCTCTTTAGAATCAAGAAAGAGACGCTTAAATCGGTTGGCTAAGCCTAAACTAGATCTATGATCAATTTCTAAGAGGCGAAATTTTGATCTAAGCTCATTTAGAGAAAGAGAAGAAATTCTATCATTTGAAAAGCTATTTAAGGAATTGTTAAGACGCTCAAGAAGGGTATCATTATCCAAGGCATTAGGAAATGAACGAAGAAGGGTAGCTTCATCAGAAAGACCATAAATGTCTGCAAAAAGGATCGTTTAAATAAGATAAAACAACAGGATGAATGAATAAAGAGAAAAGAGAAAAGTAACATACCGTAAAGCTGATTATTAGCTTGCTGAAGACTAGAAATTTTGTTCTTATATGAGGAAGAATCAATTTCTAATTGTCTATTTTTCTCGCGAAGACCTTTAACTTCAGCTTCCAATTCTTCATTCTTTTTGCGAAATTGAAGATTCTTCTTTTCAAGATTTTCACGTCTTCTCTCTAGATCTAAGGCAACAGCAAAAGAAGCTTTTCCAGCCTGCGAAAAAATATAACAAAAATTGATATAGAAAGAAATTTTGAATTATAACAATGAAGATGTAAAAGGATAAAAATATACCAGACTATTGAGAGAATGCAAAAAATCGGGAGTCACTGATCTAGAAACTCCACGAGGAGAGCTATCACAATCCAGTAAAGGAACATCGCAAAGGGTAGCGAGAGATTTACAGGTATCTGCGAATCGGCTATCTCCCATTCCTTGTAGAGAATCAGAAAAGAGGCCAGATAATTTAGCCATAGAAGATTCAGGTGGAGAATCTTCACTTGCAGCAATATCATCGTTGTCCTCATCACCCTTATCACTTTCAGAATTTTCGTGAGGAGGAATATTTGAAGGGGAATAAGAACGAACTTTCATTTTCTTTGAGGAGGACCAGTTGATTTTGCCCTGCGAAGAGCACCTTTACCTTTATCACCAATCTTCGCAACATCAGCAGATTCTTCTACTTCATCAATAATCTTCACACACAGATAGAAATAAGAAATGAAAGCATGGAAGTAACAGTACTATTTAAAATCATAAAAGAAAATTTCTTACCTCATCTGTGTATGAGCGAAGAGCTAACAGAGTACTAGATTTCCCAGTCCTATTATAACTATCTTTCAGTTTTTGGATCTGCGGAATGTCGCAAGGGTTAGCGAACAGAATAGTAAAAATCAATAAAGAAATATAAAATGAGTTAAATGGGAGAAACATACCTCTTTTTCCTTCTCGGGCTAAGAAAAAATCCAAGGATGATAAGCAGCGAGATTCGCATGAAGAATATTTGACCCAGCAATGTAGGGTCCTTTTAGCATTAAAGGAAAAACACACCATTTATCATCTTTGGATTGGCGATGAGTTGTGTTTTTACCAGAATGCCAATCAATATCTTGAATAAGAACTTTGGCTTCATCAATGTTATCTTTCCTTTTTAAGCGAATACCCCAGGGAGTATTTTATTTCTTCATGGAGATAAGTTCATAGTTCTCAAAGAAATTCGCTACTGTATACTTCTCAGCAACTATCTCTAGGTTTGCGAATTTAGGATCCCTAAGTTCTTTGGAGTACAGAGATCCTCTACCAGCACCACGATTAGCGAACTCTAGCATCAGACGGATGCAGTCCCCACTCAGTTGGAAGATGGCTCACGAAAATCCCGAATGAGCGAGAATTTCATAAAATAAAGGAAGATCTGGGTTATAAAGAGGAATAGGAAGACCTGCGAGAATCTGACCTAGCGAAATTATGATCGACTGATGATCACAATATTGATCAGAGAAAAGCTTGACAGAAAGAATTGATTTGGCATTCTCACCAGGAATGGTGGAGAGTATGAAACCTTTATCAGCAAGATCTTTTTGGACATCTTGTAAATTCTTCTCATATCTATGACCACTTGGAGCCATGTTTGAATATATAGTATGGGAATGTATATAAAGTAAAAGGATTGAAGGAAGAAAAAATTACAGCAGCTGAAATTGCAGAAGAATAACAGAGTTGCAGAGATGAGAGAATAAAAATAGAAGAAAAAGTAAAAAGAAAAGTGGAAAAAGGGGGTAAGAAGAGTATATAAAGGAGATTTTTTACTCGAAGAAATAAACACCATTAAGACGAAAAGACGTGAGCGGTTGAAAAGCAGCGGTTACAGAAGATGTGTCAATAAATAAATGGAAGAGAGAGTACGCGTGATAAATGTAGAATATGAAAAGATGAAAAGCTGAGGCATTTCTCACATCATTCTCTACTTTGCAGATAAGATATGAGAATAGGCAAGATGTAGGATCAGAATCTCGCAATGACAATGTTTCAGCGAAATTATCAGTGACACAGTACAACAACGTCGCAGAACAATTTCAGAAATGATAAAATAAATGACGTCAGCTAAGATCACGAGAAAGATATGATAATCCTGCGAAAATTAAAGAGTTTGCGAAATTAACATCTGTAAGGTTGCGAGAATGACGCAAACCACAAAAATAAGGGACAAATTAGCTGTCATCCACTATGTATTTCCTTATAAATAGTCGTTCGAATTGTAAAGAATGGGAGAGATCTTTTTTGAGTAAGAAACAAGTAAATAGGATAGAGAAAGTTTAGAGCAGAGATCATTCTTTAGTTCTTTATCTTTTCTTGTAAGAACATCCAAAGATTACTCAATAAAATTAAGAATATAAACCTAAAATGAGTTGATTAATGATGAAATCACATGAAGAGTGTAGTGTAGGATTTCCTGCAGCTACAGTTTTTTAGAGTATTTAAGGCTTTTTAGAGAACATTCAAAGTTGATCTTCACTATTGTAGGGATTTTTTATTATCATTATTTAACGAATCTCCTTGCTTGTAGATCTCATTGCTGCGGAGTATAATTAAATTTAAGCTTTTCAAAGCTTTTCAGAGTTTCTCAGAGCTCTTTCGGGGCTCTTTAGTGTTTTTAGGGTTTTTCGGAAACATTCAAAGATAATCTTCATTATTGTAGGGAATTTTGTTAGAATCATTCTTTATAAAGAATTAGGTTACATTCATTTGGGTTTAAAGAATCCCCTAACTAGTAGATAATAATGCTACGAAATATAATTAACTTAAAGCTTTTTCCGAGCTTTTTAGAGTTTTTCAGATCTCTTTAGAGTTTTTCAGAGCTCTTTAGATATTTTAGGGATTTTTAGAGTTCTCAAAAAATTTTTATAGTTTTCAAGGCTTTTTAGAGAACATTCAAAGTTGATCTTCACTATTGTACGGATTTGTTATTATCATTCTTTAACGTATCTCCTAGCTTGGAGATCCCAGTGCTACGGAGTATAATTAAATTTAAGGTTTTCAAAGCTTTTGGGAGTCTTCTTGAGCTTTTTAGAGTTTCTCAGAGCTCTTTCAAGGCTCTTTAGTGTTTTTAGGGTTTTTAGGAAACATTCAAACATAATCTACATTATTGTATGGAATTTTGTTAGTATCATTCTTTATAAAGAATTAATTTACTTTCAGTTGGCTTTAACGAATCCCCTGGGTAGTAGATACTAGTGTTACGAAATGTAAATTAAGAGTTTTTCAGAACTCTTTAGATATTTTAGGGCTTTTTAGAGTTTCGGGGTTTTTTAGAGTTTTCAAGGCTTTTTAGAAAAACTCAAAGTTGATCTTCACTATTATAGGGATTTTTTATTATCATTCTTTAACGAATCTCCTTGCTTGTAGATCTCGGTGCTACGGAGTATTATTAAATTTAAGCTTTTCAAAGATTTTAAGATTCTTCCTGGGCTTTTTAGAGTTTCTCAGAGCTCTTTGAGGGCTCTTTAGTGTTTTTAGGGTTTTTAGGAAACATTCAAAGATAATCTTCATTATTGTACGGAATTTTGTTATCATCATTCTTTATAAAGAATTAAGTTACTTTCAGTTGGGTTTAAAGAATCCCTTAACTAGTAGATAATAATGCTATGAAATATAATTAACTTAAAGCTTTTTCAGAGCTTTTTAGAGTTTTTCAGAGCTCTTTAGAGTTTTCAGAGCTCTTTAGATATTTTAGGGATTTTAGAGTTTTCAAAGTTTTTTTATAGTTTTCAAGGCTTTTTAGAGAACATTCAAAGTTGATCTTCACTATTGTAGGGATTTGTTATTATCATTCTTTAACGAATCTCCTTGCTTGTAGATCTCAGTGCTACGGAGTATAATTAAATTTAAGCTTTTCAAATCTTTTAAGAGTTTTCCTCAGTTTTTTAGAGTTTCTCAGAGCTCTTTCAGGGCTCTTTAGTGTTTTTAGGAAACAATTCAAAGATAATCTTCATTATTGTAGCGAATTTTATTAGTATCAAGAATTAAGTTACTTTCAGTTGATTTAAAGAATCCCCTGGCTAGTAGATACTGCTGCTACGAAATATAATTAACTTAAAGCTTTTTCAGAGCTTTTTAGAGTTTTTTAGAGAATTTTAGAGTTTTTCAGAGCTCTTTAGATTTTTCAAAGCTCTTTAGATATTTTAAGGATTTTTAGAGTTTTCAGGTTTTTTTAGAGTTTTCAAGGCTTTTTAGAGAACATTCAAAGTTGATCTTCACTATTGCAGGGATTTGTTATTATCATTATTAAAGGAATCTCCTAGCTTGTAGATCCTAGTGCTACGGAGTATAATTAAATTTAAGATTTTCAAAGCTTGTTGGAGTCTTCCTGAGCTTTTTAGAGTTTCTCATAGCTCTTTCAGGGATCTTTAGTGTTTTTAGAAAACATTCAAAGATAATCTTCATTATTGTAGGGAATTTTGTTAGTATCGTTGTTTATAAAGAATTAAGTTACTTTCAGTTGGCTTTAATGAATCCTCTGGCTAGTAGATACTAGTGCTACGAAATATAATTAACTTAAAGCTTTTTCAGAACCTTTTAGAGTTTTTCAGAGCTCTTTAGATTTTCAGAGCTCTTTAGATATTTTACGGCTTTTTAGAGTTTTCAAGGCTTTTTAGAGAACATTCAAAGTTGATCTTCACTATTGTAGGGATTTGTAATTATCATTCTTTAACGAATCTCCTAGCTCGTAGATCCCGGTGCTACGGAGTATAATTAAATTTAAGATTTTCAAAGCTTTTTGGAGTCTTCTTGAGATTTTTAGAGTTTCTCAGAGCTCTTTCAGGGCGCTTTAGTGTTTTTAGGATTTTTAGGAAACATTCAAAGATAATCTTCATTATTGCAGGGAATTTTGTTAATATCATTCTTTATAAAGAATTAAGTTACTTTCAGTTGGCTTTAACGAATCCTCTGGCTAGTAGATACTAGTGCTACGATATATAATTAACTTAAAGCTTTTTCAGAGCTCTTTTAGATATTTTAGGGCTTTTCAAAGTTTTCAGGGTTTTTTAGAGTTTTCAAGGCTTTTTAGAGAACATCCAAAGTTGATCTTCACTATTATAGGGATTTGTTATTATCATTCTTCAACCAATCTCCTAGCTTGTAGATCCCAGTGCTGCGGTGTATAATTAAATTTAAGCTTTTCAAAGCTTTTTGGAGTCTTCCTGAGCTTTTTAGAGTTTCTCAGAGCTCTATCAGGGCTCTTTAGGGTTTTTAGAAAACATTCAAAGATAATCTTCATTGTTGTAGGGAATTTTGTTAGTATCAATCTTTATAAAGAATGAAGTTACTTTCAATTGGCTTTAACGAATCCCCTGGATAGTAGATACTAGTGCTACGAAATATAATTAACTTAAAGCTTTTTAGAGTTTTTCAGAGCTCTTTAGATATTTTACGGTTTTTTTTGATAAGTCAAAATTTTGTATTAATAGATAACAAAATTTACAAGAAATAGTTTACAAGAAAAAAGGTCACAACAACCCCAAAAACTTGAAATTATTTGAAACGAAAATAAACAACATTTGGATATTCAACTGAATTTAGAAAAGGTGGTTTCTCATTAAAATGCACTCCCACTTTATTAGCCAGAGAACAACCGCGCTTAGCCATTTTATCCGCTGAAAAGTTCACCTCCCTAAAAGTGTGAACGAACCTTATAGACGTATAATGTCTACAAATCACCGTCCATCTATTCTTTCCAAACCAAGGAAGAGAATTATTTTTGATAGCTTCTACCACTTCCATAGAATCTGACCGCACAAAAATACGAGTAAAATCCCATTGCATAGCCCACTCCAAGCCAACGATAATGCCATACAACTCTGCTAAGTAATTCGTCGTAACACCAAGACCAATACATAGCACCAAGAACTGAACAATGTGCATCTCTAGCCACAACACCAGCACCAGCAATACCTGGATTTCCTCTCGCAGCACCATCGCAACATAATTGAAGTTCATTAGCATCAGGCGGATGCCAAAAACATTCCACAGGCTGCTGCCACTTCACACTTCGGTGATGAACACAGAAGTAATTCAAAATCACAATATCTTCAGCACAATTCTTCATATGACCCTTGAGCCTAATAGAATAGTCTTGGATTAGCTTCAAAACGCGCTTATGAAAAACATTCCAGTTAGGCTGTTTATCCTCAAAGACTGCCTTATTCCGCACCTGCCAAAGCTCAGACCTTAGGACCAGATTGGCGACAAGCCAAAGATCACGCACCATTTGGCTCCTGCTTTTGGCTGCTTTAAAAGAAACAACAAGGTTAGCATTAGGCTGTAAGTTAAATAGATCAACAAGCCAATTTCAGGCTCTTACAGCAAAACTGCAATTATACAACACATGAACAAGAGTCTCCTCATCAATACCACACAGGCAACACTTATTAGCAAGATGGATTTTGAACCTGCTCTTGATAAGGTCATAAGTAGCACAAACCCCCCATAAAAATTTCCAGTTTTGAGCCGCCAGAACTGGATGAACTTCCTTTCTCCAAAGCAGCTGCGCACCTTCCAGATTAGGATACTTCTGCCGAACAAGGGAGGTAGCAGACTTTACACTGAACTCTCCAGTCAATTCCCGCATCCAGACCCTAGTATCAGCTCCTCCAATTGGCACTGGCATCCTATGCATCTCCAGACCAGCAACCAACATGCGATGCAAATGGATATCAGGTATATCCCACTGGCCATCAGTTAAACATCAATCACACGCACTGTGCTATCCAGTGTATAATCATTTAAATCCTCTGCAATACTAATATCCAAATACCAAATGTCATAGTAAAGAGAAGTATCCCTACCATCTCCCAGCAAGACCTTAGTATTTTTCTCAACCAGATTATACACACTCCTTACGCTAGGAAAAATAGAAGATTTAACACCTAAATGCTTAATGCGACCATTACGATCAAAGAACTTAGCCTTAAGAAAAAGAGCCCATTTCTTCTTAGAATTACGAATCTTCCACCAAAGCTTCATAAGAAGAGCCTTGTTCATAGTAGCCATACGAGTTAGTCCGAGACCCCCCTCCTCATAAGGGCAACATATTTTATCATAAGCCACCACCAAAGCACGACTAACATTCGAATCACCAGACCAAATGAAATTTCGAATTGCCCTCTCACATTGAAGAATGAATTTGCGAGGCCACTTATAAATTGCCATATTATGAATGGAATAACTGGCAATAACAGAATTAACAAGAACAATGCGATCATGAAAAGATAATAATCTCCCTCTCCAACCAGCAAGCTGATTTTTAATCTTTTCAACAACATTGCAAATATGGCGATAACGAATAGTACCTGGCATAATTTGAACACCCAAGTAGCGATCTGGAAAAGTGGATACACTCATCCCCAAATAATTTCCAAGATAAGTACACCAACTCGAAGAACCACCACCATAATAAATCTTACTCTTTTGATGACAAACAGTCTGACCTGAAGCGCGCTGATATTTACCCAATAAATCCACAAGATTATGAAGACTTTTTGAGTTACCCTTACAAAATATCATAATGTCGTCAGAAAAGAAAAGATGGGTAGGAGAAATACCACCTCTTGTAACCATAGGAGTCATCTTTTTATCACGAAAAAGTTTCGAAATATTTCTGCTAAGAACATCTTCAATCAAGACGAAAATCAAGGGAGAGAGGGGATCACCTTGACGCAAACCTCTATTAATTTTGAAATAACCCTCCGGACTACCATTCCAAAGAATAGATATTCTAGAAGATTGCAGTATATTAAGAATCCAAGCACACCACTTCTCAGAAAAGCCGTACTTTCGAAAAACTTCAAGAACAAAAGACCAACTTACCGTGTCAAAAGCTTGAGAAATATCTAGCTTTAAACCAATGTTGCCATCCTTGCGTTTAAAATGAAGCTCATTAACCATCTCCGACGCCAAGCTAATATTTTCATGAATATTTCTCCCTTTCATAAAGATAACCTCCTCTTCAGACACAAGTTTATCTAAAACACTACCAAGTCTAGTTGCTAGGATCTTAGTAAATATTTTGAAGAAAAAATTACTAAGACCTATTGGTATGAAATTTCGAAGAGTATTAGCACCCCTTAACTTAGCAAGCAAGATGATTAAAGAAAAATTAACACCATTTAGATATTTTACGACTTTTTAGAGTTTGCAGGATTTTTTTGAGTTTTCAAGGCTTTTTAGAGAACATTCAAAGTTGAACTTCACTATTGTAGGGATTTGTTATTATCATTCTTTAACGAATCTCCTAGCTTGTAGATCCCAGTGTTAAGGAGTATAATTAAATTTAAGCTTTTCAAAGCTTTTTGGAGTCTTCCTGAGCTTTTTAGAGTTTCTCAGAGCTCTTTCAGGGCTCTTTAGGGGTTTTAGAAAACATTCAAAGATAATCTTCATTGTTTTGGGGAATTTTGTTAGTATCATTCTTTATAAAGAATTAAGTTACTTTCAGTTGGCTTTAACAAATCCCCTGGATAGTAGATACTAGTGCTACGAAATATAATTAACTTAAAGCTTTTTCAGAGCTTTTTAGAGTTTTTCAGAGCTCTTTAGATATTTTACGGTTTTTTAGAGTTTTCGGGGTTTTTTAGAGTTTTCAAGGCTTTTTAGAGAACATTCAAAGTTGATCATCACTAACGTAGGGATTTATTATTATCATTATTTAACGAATCTCCTAGCTTGTAGATCCTAGTGCTACGTAGTATAATTAAATTTAAGGTTTTCAAAGCTTTTTTGGTGTTTTCCTGAGCTTTTTAGAGTTTCCCAAAGCTCTTTCAGGGCTCTTTAGGGTTTTTAGAAAACATTCAAAGATAATCTTCATTATTGTAGGGAATTTTGTTAGTATCATTCTTTATAAAGAATTAAGTTACTTTCAGTTGACTTTAACGAATCCCCTGGCTAGTAGATACTAGTGTTACGAAATATAATTAACTTAAAGCTTTTTGAAAGCTTTTTAAAGGTTTTCAGAGCTCTTTAGATTTTTCAGAGCTCTTTAGATATTTTACGGCTTTTTAGAGTTTTCAGGGTTTTTTTAGAGTTTTCAAGGCTTTTTAGAGTACATTCAAAGTTGATCTTCACTATTGTAGGGATTTGTTATTATCATTCTCTAACGAATCTCCTAGCTTGTAGATCACGGTGCTACGGAGTATAATTAAATTTAAGCTTTTCAAAGCTTTTGGGAGTCTTCCTGAGCTTTATAGAGTTTCTGGGAGCTCTTTCAGGGCACTTTAGGGTTTTTAGGAAACATTCAAAGATAATCTTCATTATTGTAGGGAATTTTGTTAGTATCGTTCTTTATAAAGAATTAAGTTACTTTCAGTTGGCTTTAACGAATCCCTGGCTAGTAGATACTAGTGCTACGAAATATAATTAACTTAAAGCTTTTTCAAAGCTTTTTAGAGTTTTCCAGAGCTCTTTAGATATTTTACGGCTTTTTAGAGTTTTCAAGGCTTTTTAGACAACATTCAAAGTTGATCTTCACTATTGTAGGGATTTTTAATTATCTTTCTTTAACGAATCTCCTAGCTCGTAGATCCCAGTGCTACGGAGTATAATTAAATTTAAGCTTTTCAAAGCTTTTTGGAGTCTTCCTGAGCTTTTTAGAGTTTCTCAGAGCTCTTTCAGGGCTCTTTAGTGTTTTTAGGGTTTTTAGGAAACATTCAAAAATAATCTTCAATATTTCAGGGAATTTTGTTAGTAATATTCTTTATAAAGAATTAAGTTACTTTCGGTTGGCATTAACGAATCCCCTGGCTAGTAGATACTAGTGCTACGAAATATAATTAACTTAAAGCTTTTTCAGAGCTTTTTAGGGTTTTTCAGAGCTCTTTAGATATTTCACGGCTTTTTAGAGTTTTCAAGGCTTTTTAGAGAACATTTAAAGTTGATCTTCACTATTGTAGGGATTTGTAATTATCATTCTTTAACGAATCTCCTAGCTCGTAGATCCCAGTGCTACGGAGTATAATTAAATTTAAGCTTTTCAAAGCTTTTTGGAGTCTTCTTGAGCTTTTTAGAGTTTCTCAGAGCTCTTTCAGGGCTCTTTAGTGTTTTTAGGGTTTTTAGGAAACATTCAAAGATAATCTTCAATATTTCAGGGAATTTTGTTATTATCATTCTTTATAAAGAATTAAGTTACTTTCAATTGGCTTTAACGAATCCCCTGGCTATTAGATACTAGCGCTCTGAAATATAATTAACTTAAAGCTTTTTAAAGGTTTTCAGAGCTCATTAGATATTTTACGGCTTTTTAGAGTTTTCAGGTTTTTTTTAGAGTTTTCAAGGCTTTTTAGAGTACATTCAAAGTTGATCTTCACTACTGTGGGGATTTGTTATTATCATTCTCTAACCAATCTCCTAGCTTGTAGATCCCAGTGCTACGGAGTACAATTAAATTTAAGCTTTTCAAAGCTTTTTGGAGTCTTCCTGAGCTTTTTAGAGTTTCTCGGAGATTTTTCAGGGCTCTTTAGGGGTTTTAGAAAACATTCAAAGATAATCTTCATTATTGTAGGGAATTTTGTTAGTATCGTTATTTATAAAGAATTAAGTTACTTTCAGTTTGCTTTAACGAATCCCCTGGCTAGTAGATACTAGTGCTACGAAATATAATTAACTTAAAGCTTTTTCAGAGTTTTTTAGAGTTTTTCAGAGAGCTCTTTAGATATTTTACGGCTTTTTAGAGTTTTCAGGGTTTTTTAGAGTTTTCAAGGCTTTTTAGAGACCTTTTTTTTGGGTAAGTCCAAAATTGTATTAATAAATATCGAAAGAATACAACTAGCTTGTAAGAAAAAGGGCAGAAAACCCCAAAAAACTTACAAATACATTAGGTAATTCAATCAAATGAAGAAAATCAGGTCTTCCATCATAATTCATACCCTCCTTCTCTTGCAAAAAACAACCTCTCTTAGCCATAGTGTCCGCTGAAAAGTTAGTTTCTCTAAAAGAATGCACAAATCTGATTCTTGCATAATTCCGCTTAACAACCACCCATCTTGATCTAATAAACCAAGGAACATTAGAAACACCACCCGAGAAAGTTTGCATTGCTGCCATACTATCCGAGCGAATACAAATCCGCTGCAAACCAAATTTCATAGCCCATTCCAACCCAACAATAACCGCAAAAACTTCAGCAAGATAGTTTGTTGTTGTCCCCAAGCCTATGTTCATAGCGCCAAGAACATTAGAAGAAGTATCTCTTACCACCACACCACCACCTGCCACACCCGGATTACCCCTAGAGGCACTATCACAACATATCATCAATTCATCTGCTTCTGGAGGCTCCCAAAAACACTCCACCGGTTCAATCTGTTTAATTTTCCTATGAATAACTCTGAAAAATTCATAATATTCAACTCCATAACATTGTTGCGTATAAAACCCTTCAATCTTCTTGAGTAATCATGAACTTGGTTAAAAACTCTCTTTTGAAAGAAAATCCAGCTAACTTGTTTGCTATTATAAATAAAGTTGTTTCTCATCATCCATAATTCAGAGGGAACAACTAAAATAGTTAATAACCATAAGTCTTTAACCATTCTACTCATACCTTTGGCTTCTTTGTACGCTGTTGTCAAATTTTGATGCATTTTGATGCCAAACACACCTTCAATCCAGCTCCAAGCTTTCATAGCAAAAATACAAGACCATAATATATGCTCGAGAGATTCCTCCTCCACCTTGCACAAACAACGCCTATTAACCACTGAAATTTTGAACCGACTTTTAACCTTGTCAAGAGTAGCACACGAGAAATTTCCAATTTTGAGAAGCAAGAGACGGATGAATTTCTGGCCTCCAAATCAGATTAGCACCCTCCAACTTTGCATATCTAACTCGCACCAAATCTTTGGCCGATTTTACCATGAAATCTCCTTTGTAAGAAGGTTTACAAACTCTGTAGTTCTCTCCTCCCATCGGCCTTGGAAGATTATTCACATCACCACCTGCAGCAAGCATATTAGCAATACAAGGATCTGTTAAAGCCCAATTTCCATTGTCTAACATATCACTAACCAGCACCGATCGATCCAAATTTGGGTTGTCAAGGACATCCGCAATGGACGATTCTGAACACCAAGCGTCAAAATATAAAGACGTTGCCCTGCCATCACCAATCAGCACATGAACATTATTCTCAACATCATTATATACCCATTTGATTCCCGGAAGAATGGAGGACTTAATGTATTTGCGCAGATGACCATTACGGCTAAAAAATCTAGCCCTGAATAATTTCGCCCAATTCTTTTTGGAAGTTTTCATATTCCACCAAAGCTTCATTAACAAAGCCTTATTCATGGAAATCATGCTCGAGATTCCCAGGCCACCCTCTTCATACGGAACACAAACTTTGTCATACGCCACAGTAAAAGATCTTCGAACACTAGAGTCACCAGTCCAAAGAAAGTTCTGTATAACAACTTCACATTGATGAACAATTTTTTTAGGCCAACGATAAACTGCCATGTTGTGAATCGAGTAGCTAACTATCACAAATTTTATAAGAACAACTCTGTCTTGAAAAGATAAGTGTTTCCCCTTCCAACCTGAGAGCTTCTCCTTTATCTTCTCTACCACATTACTAATATGATGATACCTCACTATTTCTGGCATAATTTTGATACCTAAGTACCTATATGGGAATGAAACAACTTTCATACCAAGAAAAGTAGAAATAGATGTTCGCCTCGACAAAGAACCCCCTCCATAATACAACTTGCTCTTTTGCCTACTAACCGTCTGCCCAGAAGCACGTTGATAGGACCCCAACAAATCAACTAAATTCTGCAGACTTTTCATGTTGCCTTTTACAAAATATCATAATATCGTCAGCAAAAAAAATGGGTAGGAGAAATACCTTTCCTAGTGACCATATGAGTCATTTTTCGATCTCTAAATAACTTAGCAATATTTCTACTTAAGACATCCTCAATTAAGACAAAAATTAAAGGCGAAAGAGGATCACCCTGAAAAAGACCCCTATCAATCTTGAAGAAACCCTCCGGACTACCATTGAAGAGAACCGAAATCCTTGTTGACTGAAGAATATGAAGAATCCAAGTACACCAACCTTCAGAAAACCCATATCTTCTAAAGACCTCCATGATAAACTTCCAGCTAACAGTATCAAAAGCCTGAGTAATATCAAGTTTTAACCCCACATTACCATCTTTCCGCTTGATTTGTAGCTCATTAACCATCTCAGGCGCCAAACTAATATTTTCGTGAATGTTTCTTCCCTTCATAGAAGCAACCTGTTTCTCAGGAACCAAGTTACCCAACACAGTACCTAATCTTGTTGCCAAGATTTTGGTAAAAATCTTGAAGAAAAAGTTGCTCAGCCCAATCGGACAAAAGTTAGAAAGAGTATTAGCTCCTCTTACCTTTGGCAGCAGCATAAGAAGGCTAGAATTAACTTTATGGGGAATATACTTATGTTCCAAACAAAAAATGATAGCCTTCACCAAATCAGAACTAATAATATCCCAACAGTGTCTATAGAAAAATACGGCAAAACCATCCGGGCCTGGAGAACTATCAGCACCCAGAGAAAAAATAGCTTCACGAATTTCTTCATACATGGGAATGAGGTCCATGCCAATACTTTCCTCTGCAGAAATAGTCGAATGATCAATATCAAATAAGGAATCATCCAGCACCGAAGAATCCCCATTGAATTTATCTTCATTAAAACTAACAACATGCTGCACCATTTGATCCACATTCGTAATCGTCTCCCCATTTTCATTTACCAGTTCAGAGATAGTATTACTACTTCTCCTAATGCGAATACTATTGTGAAAGAAGCTTGTGTTACTAGCCCCTTCAACAAGCCACTTATTACGAGACTTTTGTTTGAGCATAGTAGCCAGTTGCAATCTAGTATTGTTAAGTTCCACGGCTCTACTCTTCATATTATTCAGCTTATCAACATTACTAAGGTCCTCATCAGTTTCACGTAAAGCATTCTCCATTCTCAACTGATCTTGCTTTAGCCGAATACGCACATTACCAAACACCCGTTTATCCACTCCTTCATATCTGCCTTAAGCCTCTTCAACTTAAAAGGAAAAACATAAGACGGAGAACCAACAACCGGTTTATCCCAGCTATCTTGAACCATCTTCATAAAATCAGGGTGACTAAACCACATTTTTTGTACTTGAAAAGGAGCACGTTTTGGACGATTATTAATAAAAGGATAACCAATGAGCGGAGAATGATCGGAAACTTCTCTAGGAAGAGATTTACACCGCCAATTCTCATACTTATCCAAACCAGGCTTCATTGATAACGGCCCTATCCAGTTTACGAATAATTCTCTTATCCCCTGACTGACGATTGGACCAAGTGAAACTACTACCAAGAGCTTCAGCTTCAAACAACCCATTATCATCTAACCAATCACCAAACTCATTAACCACTGAAGTACGAGGAACAACAACACCTTTTTTCTCCTCAAGGCGAAGAACGCAATTAAAATCTCCAACTACAAGCCACGGAACCTTACTATTACCCAAACTCAGCTGTTGCCATAAACTTCTTCGCGTCACCTGCAAATAACTTGCATGAACGAAAGAAATTTGAACACCATCTACCCCAACTGTGATAGCTTGACGAGAAGAATTCACTACTACAGGATCAGGTAAACTAGAAGACCACATGACCCAAATATTCCCAACTGTGTCATCATTTGAATTATGAATAATACTACTACTAAAACCGATAATATTAAGTTTACGCTTCAATCTTGGAGAACAAGCAACCCTTGGCTCAGCTAAACCAATAATATCAGGTTTATGTTCTTTAACTAACTCATAAAGTTTAACTCTACCATCCCTACGAGCAATTCCATTAATGTTGCAGAATAGGACACGCATTAATGACTAGTTGATTTAGGATTTGTTAACTTCACCCTAGAAGACCCAAGATCATTATCTTGTCGCAGTAAAGATGATGAACTCCCATTAGAAGGCTTTCCAACAGAAGCATTAGAATTATGATTCAAAACTCTACCAGGTCTTCTCTGATTCTTATCAATCTTTTCAGTAACCCTACCCCCAGCCAGCTGACAATTATCACTTTCAACAGTCTCTTGCACTAAAGCGCCAATAGCCATATTCATATTTTCCTCTAAACCCAACTCAGAATTTAAAACATCAAACTTATTGCGAGCCAAAATTTGTTCTTGGTTGAACAGTTCTCCACACAAAGGAATATTAGAAGTGGATTCACCAGTCCTACCAACTGTGGAAATATTCTCACCGATATTCACAGATGGCTTAGTCTGCAAAGGCTTAGTTCTTTCCAATTTATCCTGAGCAACTAATGAAGCGTGCGCTTCAGCTTGTTGTTTGAACCTCGTCAAATCAGCATTGGATTTGCGCAACGCTTCTTCAAACTTAGTTATCTCCTCTTGTAACTGTCTAGCCTTCATAACATCCGCCTTATCAATATCTTCATCTACAACCCCTACCAAAGAAAGTTGATGAGTTTGATCACTAGCATGATCAGCAGCAAGAGACCCGTTTGAGTTAACTATAATACCTCCCTTCTTTTTACTCTTTTGTTGCTTCCAACCTCCTTGAGCCTCATTATGTGGTTGTTGTTGAACTTTTTTGTTCTTGTTATCTTTTTTCTTCCTGCATTCAGTGTCAAGATGTCCAATAATCTTGCAATCGGTACACAACTTAGTTCTTTTTGGAATACCAAAAGGCTGCCAAAACTCCATGCCATTGACTGTAACGAGAATACCTTCAGAATCCAATTCCGGAAAATCCAATATCAACGAGCACATAAGCAAAATATCCGCACTCATGATTTAGGGTTCTCTTGTCCACAATAATTGGAGTACCAAGAGTTTGATCTAAATATAGCACCGTCTTCTCCATCCATAATTCAACTGGTAACCCTGGGAATTTCACCTAGACTGTAGAATGAGAAGTTACTTGTTTGTCAGCATCAAAGCTAGGGTACCATTCCTGCAATTTTAAACTTTGTTGTGCTACCAACTAGTTTTTGTCTTCTCGGAAAATCTTCTCCTTATCATCCTGAGTCCATAACTTGATGATGACGAACCCACGGTTCATAGGACCAAACTGCACTCTTCCATCATCCAAACCCCATTGTAACAATAAGTTTTACTTAACATCAGTAAAATCCAGGTCTTTTAAATCCAACCTACCAATGAGACTGTACTTCCAGATCTCGCATCCTTCAAAGAAAAAATCCTGAGGAATAACCAAAGCGGGTTTTCCATCTTTGACAGTATGTTTAGGTAACGTATTCAAATCCACAGATGTGGTAGGCAACTGCTTTTTACCCTTAACCATATCAACAAAGGAGAGGACCTTTGTTGAGGTAGAATCAACAAGTTCCCCCATCCTTGATCACCAAAAAGATGATCCAAGGAGAAGCGCGGAAAAAAAAATTGAAAAAAAAGTGTAACCCTAAAATCGCCAGAGCAAGTCTAGGAGAGAGAAAAAACAAGGCTTTTTAGAGAACATTCAAAGTTGATCTTCACTATTGTAGGGATTTGTTATTATCATTCTTTAACCAATCTACTAGCTTGTAGATCCCAGTGCTACGGAGTATAATTAAATTTAAGCTTTTTAAAGCTTTTTGGAGTCTTCCTGAGCTTTTTAGAGTTTCTCAGAGCTCTTTCAGGGCTCTTTAGGGTTTTTAGAAAACATTCAAAGATAATCTTCATTTTTGTAGGGAATTTTTTTAGTATCATTCTTTATAAAGAATTAAGTTACTTTCAGTTGTTTTTTTTTTTGTTAGGTCAAAATGGTTTATTAAAGCAAAAACGTAATTACAAGAATTACAAAATGGGAGGCACTAGGCCTCCCCACCCCCATAAACCAAAGGGGAAAAAAAAAACTCTAAAAACACATAAGATAAACTCCTAAACACTTGAAAAGTAACATAAAGAAGAAAACTAGGAAAATTAAAAAAAATTCTCCCCTTATTTCCAACTTTAAAATTCTTCTTCTTGGGAATGAGACCAGCAATTATTTGAGTCAAATCATAGTCTCCATGATTATTCTTGTATTCATCTTCATAATCATGATAAGTACCATCATAGTCATAATCCTCTCCATTTTCATCTGAAGCATAATTACCACCCGGAACAAGCTTAATAGGAGATTGAGCTTTCTTCTTAATTGACATTCTATCCATTTGCTCTTTTTTTCCCTGAAATAATCTTGTCTAAAGGATGGATCTCTAATGAAATTAGAACGCACTTCATCAATCTAAATAGTACTTGCCTCATCTAGTTCCTCCTTAGTTCAAATATTATCGAGATCAAAAACATTTTCCTCCAACCCTGCTTGAATATCCTTGTTATGTTCACGGCTTTGAATTTCCCCCTTTGAATTAATAGCCATGATCTTGGCAGCTTGCTTGGCTACTTTTCTAGCTTGTTTCCTTGCTAGAATATATGCATCCACTTCACCCCAATCCTTCGAACCCATACTATTATCTGAGTCACTAGATTCATCTTGTTCCTCCTCCACCAAAGCCTCACTAGAATCATTAGCAAGACCTAACTCAGAATCTAAGGCATCATATTTGTTTTTCACCACTAATTCTGTTTGAAAAAGTTCATCCACATAAGGAGTTTCAAAAGATTTAAATTTAAAAGGTATACCATTATTGTGGGAGTTCTTACCCTTAACTGTTTTCCAATCCTCTTTAGATGTCCCTGGTTTAGAAATAAACGCAGAAATAGACCCTGGCACTGCCTGATTTTCAGTTTGTTTGGTCGTACCCTTGTTCTTTTTCACGGGAACTGACTTTGAAGAAGTTTCCAAAGAGTTCTTCTTGGTCACGGACTGAATATCTTCCAAATTCTTTTTGGACACGGAATCTTGCTGAGCTGCCAAAGTTTGCACAGACTGAGTACTCTTGGTCACGGACTGAGTACTCTGAGAATTATTCACGGCCTGAACGTTACATTCCTTATTTTGCACGGACCTAATCTCAGAGTTTTTGTTAGTCACGGATGATGGTTGAATAGCCATATTCTTCCCAGATTGAAATTCCACGGACTGAACTTGTTTACTTGTCTCTGGCGGAACAACTGCATGATTTACATGAGTAGAATTTTTACGTGCAACAATGTCCTTTTTGGCTGCAATAACATTTTTACATCTTATCAACTTAAGATGAGCTTCATGATATTCAATAAAAGAGCTATTTAGCTCTTCTTCCAGTTGTTTATCATCAGCGCCCTCTTGAATTGAAGCATCAATAGTTGTTGTTACATCTGCCATACTCTCTTTCCCGGACTGTATTCTTTCCCTTGCGGTAATATCCTCTAAAACATGAGTGTTGTTTACAATATTAGAAGGGCTGACACTACCATCATTAACACCAGATTTAGCATGATATGCATGGGAACCAAAATTACCATGCATATCATTCTTTCCACGAACTTCCCTCCAAGCATACTTTTTATTTGTATTGCTAACCTGCTTACCCTCCTTAGAATTTTGAAACTGAAGTTTTTGAGCCTCAACAGTAGGTTTGGAACCTCCTAAAAGCTTACGAGCAGCAAGACAATTTTCAAATTTATGACCCATGAACTTACAGTGTGTGCAAAACTTGACGTTCTCTAAATCTTGTACTTCTACATATTGCCAAAACTCTTTGTCGTTAGCTTTCAAATGAATTCTTTTTGGAATTGATTTAGCAAAATCAATATCTATGAGCACAACAACATAATTACCAACATCATGATCCAAAGTTTTCTGATCAATAACAATTGGCTTTCCAAGGATTTTAGCAATGTATAAAAGAATTCTCTTCGTCCATAACTATATGAACAAGCCAGGGAAACTTACCCAAACATTAACTCTTGTAGTTTGTTGTCTTTCCGGATCAAAGTTGGGGTAAAAGTTGAAAACCCTAAGTTGTTGAGTCTGTATTACCCAAGTTCCACCATGCCATACCTTGTCCTTGTCATCAGCTGATGTTAACTTGATTATAAAAAATCCTTTTGTCATTGGAACCAGCTTGCATCTCCCAACACCAAAACCCCATTGATTCTCCAAACTTTTTTGAACATCAACAAGTTTTAAACCCTTAAAGTTCAATCTCCCAATGAGACTAAACTGAAATAAATCACGTCCCTCTTGAGTAAATTCTATAGGAAGTTCTAACACTGGTTCATCATGATAGGAGGATTCCTCAGGAAGAGATAAAAAATATGAATCTTGTAACATATATGGTTTTTTACCCTTAACCAAATAAGCATAACTCACGGATTTTCCCCCATGAGGACTCATAGTTGGAACAATATTTTCACCCATCCTAAATCACCAAAGATGATCAAGGATGAAGGGAAAAACGTGAAAAGTTTGAAACCCTAAAGAAAAAAAATCGCCAGAAATTTTAGGAGAGAAAAAAACGCCACTTGAAAAAAACTAAGCCTTCATTATTAAGTTACTTTTAGTTGGCTTTAACGAATCCCCTGGCTAGTAGATACTAGTGCTACGAAATACAATTAACTCAAAGCTTTTTCAGAGCTTTTTAGAGTTTTTCAGAGCTCTTTAGATTTTTTAGAGCTCTTTAAATATTTTATGGCTTTTTAGAGTTTTCAAGGTTTTTTAGAGTTCCAAAGGCTTTTTAGAGAACATTCAAAGTTGATCTTCACTATTGTAGGGATTTTATATTATAATTCTTTAACGAATCTCCTAGGTATTAGATCCCAGTGCTACGAAGTAGGATTAAATTTAAGCTTTTCAAAGCTTTTTGGATTCTTCCTGATCTTTTTAGAGTTTCTCAGAGCTCTTTCAGGGCTCTTTAGAGTTTTTAAGAAATATTCAAAGATAATCTTCATTATTGTAGGGAATTTTGTTAGTATAATTCTTTATAAAGAATTAAGTTACTTTCAGTTGGCTTTAACAAATCCCCTGGATAGTAGATAATAGTGCTACGATATATAATTAACTTAAACCTTTTTGAGAGCTTTTTAGAGTTTTTCAGAGCTCTTTAGATTTTTTAGAGCTCTTTAGATATTTTAGGGATTTTTAGAGTTTTCAGGGTTTTTTAGAGTTTTCAAGGCTTTTTAGAGAACATTCAAAGTTGATCTTCACTATTTTAGGGATTTGTTATTATCATTCTCTAACGAATCTCCTAGCTTGTAGATCCCAGTGCTACGGAGTATAATTAAATTTAAGCTTTTCAAAGCTTTTTGGAGTCTTCCTGAGCATTTAGAGTTTCTAAGAGCTCTTTCAGGGGTCTTTAGGGTTTGTAGCAAACACTCAAAGATAATCTTCATTATTGTAGGGAATTTTGTTAGTATCATTCTTTATAAAGAATTAATTTACTTTCAGTTGGCTTGAACGAATCCCCTGGCGAGTAGATACTAGTGCTACGAAATATAATTAACTTAAAGCTTTTTCAGAGATTTTTAGATTTTTTCAGAGCTCTTTAGGTCTTTTAGAGTTTTCAAGGTTTTTTAGAGGTTTCGAGGCTTTTTAGAGAACATTCAAAGTTGATCTTCACTATTGTAGGGATTTATTATTATCATTCTTTAACGAATCTCCTAGCTTGTAGATCCTAGTGCTACGGAGTATAATTAAATTTAAGCATTTCAAAGCTTTTTGGAGTCTTCCTGAGCTTTTTAGAGTTTCTCAGAGCTCTTTCAGGGCTCTTTAGATTTTTAATAAATATTCAAAGATAATCTTCAATATTGTAGGGAATTTTTTTAGTATAATTCTTTATAAAGAATTAAGTTACTTTCAGTTGGCTTTAACAAATCCCCTAGCTAGTAGATAATAGTGCTACGAAATATAATTAAACCAAAGGTTTTTCAGAGCTTTTTAGAGTTTTTCAGAGCACTTTAGATTTTTCAGAGCTCTTTAGATATTTTAGGGCTTTTAGAGTTTTCAGGGTTTTTTAGAGTTTTCAAGGCTTTTTAGAGAACATTCAAAGTTGATATTCACTATTGTAGGGATTTGTTATTATCATTCTATAACAAATCTCCAAGCTTGTAGATCACGGTGCTATGGAGTATAATTAAATTTAAGCTTTTCAAAGCTTTTGGGAGTCTTCCTTAGCTCTTTAGATTTTCTCTGAGCTCTTTCAGGGATCTTTAGGGTTTTTAGGAAATATTCAAAGATAATCTTCATTATAGTAGGGAATTTTGTTAGTATAATTCTTAATAAAGAATTAAGTTACTTTCAGTTGGCCTTAACGAATCCCCTGGCTAGTAGATACTAGTGCTACGAAATATAATTAACTCAAAGCTTTTTCAGATGTTTTTAGAATTTTCAGAGCTCTTTAGATATTTTAGGGCATTTTAGAGTTTTCAGGATTTTTTAGATCCTAGTGCTACGGAGTATAATTGAATTTAAGCTTTTCAAAGCTTTTTGGAATCTTCCTGAGCATTTTAGAGTTTCTCAGAGATCTTTCAGGGCTCTTTAGGGTTTGTAGCAAACATTCAAAGATAATCATCATTATTGTACGGAATTTTGTTAGTATCATTCTTTATAAAGAGTTAAGTTACTTTCGGTTGGCTTTAACGAATCCCCTGGCTAGTAGATACTAGTGCTACGAAATATAATTAACTTAAAGCTTTTTCAGATGTTGTTAGAGTTTTTCAGAGCACTTTAGATTTTTCAGAGATCTTTATATAATTTAGGGCTTTTTAGAGTTTTCAGGGTTTTTTAGAGTTTTCAAGGCTTTTTAGAGAACATTCAAAGTTGATCTTCACTATTGTAGGGATTTGTAATTATCATTCTTTAACGAATATCCTAGCTTGTAGATCCCAGTGCTACGGAGTATAATTAAATTTAAGCTTTTCAAAGCATTTCGGAGTCTTCCTGAGCTTTTTAGAGTTTCTCAGAGATCTTTCGGGGCTCTTTAGGGTTTGTAGAAAACATTCAAAGATAATCTTCATTATTGTAGGGAATTTTGTTAGTATATTTCTTTATAAAGAATTACGTTACTTTAGTTAGCTTTAACGAATCCCCTGGCTAGTAGACACTAGTGCTACAAAATATAATTAACTTAAAGCTTTTTTAGACCTTTTTAGAGTTTTTCAGTGCTCTTTCGATTTCTCAGAGCTCTTTAGATATTTTTGGGCTTTTAAGAGTTTTCAGGGTTTTTTAGAGTTTTCAAGGCTTTTTAGGGTACATTCAAAGTGGATCTTCACTATTGTAGGGATTTATTATTATCATTCTTTAACTAATCTCCTAGCTTGTAGATCCTAATGCTACGGAGTATAATTAAATTTAAGCTTTTCAAAGCTTTTTGGAGTCTTCCTGAGCTTTTTAAATTTTCTCAGAGCTCTTTCAGGGCTCCTTAGGGTTTTTAGAAAACATTCGAAGATAATCATCAATATTGTATGGAATTTTTTTAGTATCATTCTTTATAAAGAATTAAGTTACTTTTCAGTTGGCTTTAACGAATCCCCTGGCTAGTAGATACTAGTGCTACGAAATATAATTAACTCAAAGCTTTTTCAGAGCTTTTTGGAGTTTTTCAGAGCTCTTTAGATTTTTTGGAGCTCCTTAGATATTTTTGGGCTTTTTAAAGTTTTCAGGGTTTTTTAGAGAACATTCAAAGTTGATCTTCACTAGTGTAGGGATTTGTTTTTATCATTGTATAACGAATCTCTTAGCTTGTAGATCACGGTGCTACGGAGTATAATTAAATTTAAGCTTTTCAAAGATTTTGGGAGTCTTCCTGAGCTTTTTAGAGTTTCTCGGAGCTCTTTCAGGGCTCTTTAGGGTTTGTAGCAAACATTCAAAGATAATCATCATTATTGTACGGAATTTTGTTAGTATTATTCTTTATAAAAAGTTAAGTTACTTTCGGTTGGCTTTAACGAATCCCCTGGCTAGTAGATACTAGTGCTACGAAATATAATTAACTTAAAGCTTTTTCAGATGTTTTTAGAGTTTTTCAGAGCTCTTTAGATTTTTCAGAGATCCTTATATAATTTAGGGCTTTTTAGAGTTTTCAGGGTTTTTTAGAGTTTTCAAGGCTTTTTAGAGAACATTCAAAGTTGATCTTCACTATTATAGGGATTTGTAATTATCATTCTTTAACGAATATCCTAGCTTGTAGATCCCAGTGCTACGGAGTATAATTAAATTTAAGCTTTTCAAAGCATTTTGGAGTCTTCCTGAGCTTTTTAGAGTTTCTCAGAGATCTTTCGGGGCTCTTTAGGGTTTGTAGAAAACATTCAAAGATAATCTTCATTATTGTAGGGAATTTTGTTAGTATATTTCTTTATAAAGAATTACGTTACTTTAGTTAGCTTTAACGAATCC